>NW_023459784.1:34159-49215 GCF_013731165.1 Rhagoletis pomonella | reverse complement strand
AAAAAAACTGAAAAAATTAGTTTCTTAAAAGTACCACTTTTCGCCGATTTTGGACTGGGGATCTAGTTCCCATCGGACTAGTTTCTTTTTGGGGATACGGAACTAGAAATTTGATTCACTAGTCCGCGGTTTCCCTGCAGGGTACTTATGTACATATCCACAAATACTTTGTTTGGGAAAAAGACGATTTACTACTTAAGATCACAAAAATAAAGCTTTTGTTAAACTTTCCAATTAAGTCAGTTTTGATAACAGGCTCTTAATAAAAAGGGTGGCATTTCCAATTTTCTTTCTTTTATACACATGTGCATACAGACGCACATTTATGCCTACATAGATACATACATATGTACCTCAGTTGTATTTCTAAAGCAACTTTGACCAAATTTGTGTAGTTACTATCAAACTTGTTCGCCCACAGCGATGTCGAGCAAGAATGTTGCAAACAGAAAACCGAAACAAAAACTTTGTGCTTTTCAGCGGTTGTAAATGCACAAATAGCTTTTCATTCATAACATTTGGGAATGCTACAGTGGCGGTCGTTGATATTAGCACGAGTAGTTTTTTTTTTTTAATGTAAAGCTTTCAACGTACGTACAAAGTTAATAACCACAAATCATATACACATTAGGCGCGTTTATTTAAAAAAAAATGTCTGAAGCACAAAAGTAAAACAAAGCACTTAACTGTAATTGTCTAGCGAATTCTCCATTGTAAAGCGATTTATGTATATCTACTTAAAATTGTTGAAGACAGCGATTTTAAACTACATAATTCATAAGTTTTAGTTCAGGAGAACTGCCCAATAGGTAGCTAATCTATATTAAACAGATCCGTTTGGCGAATGTACTGGGATCATGTTCAGATGTTCGGTTCCAAACATCTCATAAAGTGCCCCAGCGAAGAATAGGTATTGATTGCGACGAATATTTAGGTAATGAAATGATATGGTCATGTGTATATTAGTCTTAAGCATTAACGTTTTTCAAAAATAAGCATTGAAAATTTTCGAGGATATTCAAGGTAAAATTTTAAAAAGACATTTTCAAAACCTTTTTGTCCTAATGCACCAGCAATTTTTGTCTTTTCCTAATTCTACAGAATCTTCAAATTTATGGATATCAAATCCTTGTTAGGTGCATTTAATTAAATTTTTTTTTAAGTAGTCATATCTTTGAAATTTAAAACTCCTTTGGAAAAAGTCTGACGTCAAACAGAAAAACTAAAAACTTCTTTACCACATTTGGTCCTTGGTTTCACGAATATATTGATTTGTGTGTGTGTTAAATTGACTGTGTAATTATCAAGTTACCTTGTGTCATCTGAAATTTAGATTAAAAGTAGAAAAACCATTATAACATAATCGAAATGTGCAACGCCAAAGGCTTTGGATATGCATAAACCTCAGATAAAAGTGAAGTCCTTCACGATTGCCTGTGTTAGGATTAAGCTCGAAACTGTTTTGTGGAAACTTCAAATTATACTTAGCAGCTACCTCCGTCAGTAAAACTCATGAAATCAAACTCCTCTGAACTAAAGCTTTTGATATCTCATAGCAAACAAATGACTTATTGGCCATAGCTGGGGCTATTGAAGCCTTTTCATTTAGAAACATGGACTAATGAAATTATCCCCAGTGTTGGTGACAATAAATCATAATAAAAAAACTAATCAACTTAACACCAGATGTACTTCTGGTACTCAGATCAGTACTCAGACTAATAAAGATGCAGTTTCTTATCTGGAGTTTTAAATTTCGGTTATATTTATGGCTTTGACTTTGCATACATCCTACCGTCACATATATGCGTAATCAAATAAAGTATTATTATTGTTATTGAACTCTTGTAAGCTTATACATTTAAGCAATTGACTGCCAAATCCTAACTCGCTGTCAAAAACTGTCCTATTTCGAATAATCTATTGTTTAGGATAGCAGAAAAGGTTCTTGTCATAGTTTAAATTTCAAGATTGTACAGATTCTGAAACGCGGTAGCATAGATTAGCTAGACAATACTCTACAGAATACCCTATAACGCTCAGTGTAAAAATGCCAATTGTACATAATCTTTGGCTTAGAATTTTTGTGCATGTATGAACATTTTATTTTTTTAATTTTGATTAATGAAACCCAAATTAACGTATGTATCATGTTCGGGACAAATCTATTACGCCATGATTAAAACACTTATATTGTATTGTAAGTGGACGTGTCCGCACTCCTTTTCCAAAATTCAATAATCCCATTTTTCTCTAAAAGATTACTCTCAATATCATACCTGAGCAACTTAGCATCTGCTAAATAGCTACTACTTCTAAATTTTTCAAAAACTAGTGAACCTACATGGCGTCAAAACGCCAGCATTTAATTAAATTTTTTAAACAGGTGAAACCCTATTCAAAAACCTCTAAAAATATTCCTAATAATTAATCTAAACTAAGGTATCGCATGGTGTCGGTTTTCATTTCATCAAATTTCACATCTATGTAGAATCCCACTTGTTTAATTTGACTTCTCATTTAATTAAAAATATTATCAGCCTATAGTTTTCTTAAAACTCTTTCGCTTGACACTAATATTTCGATATTTCATTTATGTATCTTTCGTATAAGTAAAACAAATTCTACTTTTCGAGCAGGTGGCAACCCCTTTAAAAGTATTTTCAAACTAAAATTTTTCGCCTGGCATTGTTACACATATTTCAATTAACTGATGAATTAAGTTGAATTGAATTTTTTTACGCACATGGCAACTCTCCTAAATACAGTTTAGAAATAAATTATTTTCAAACCCATTTCGATTGATACCCATCTTTTGACAATCCATTTAACTTATTAAATAATTTGAGCTTAATTTTTTCAACAAAAAAAAACCAAATGTTCAGCTTAAAGATTTCTTAACCCTCGTTCTTTTGATAACCCTATTTTAAAATTGCATGTAACTTATGTATAGTTAAACGAAATACCACTTTCAAAACAGGCGGCAACCATCTTAAAAATTATTTTCTAACTAAAATTTCATGTAACTGATGAATTAAGTGGAAATTTATTTTTAAACACGTGGCAATCCTCCTCAATTTAATTCTTAAATAAAGGATTTTAAACCCATTTCCGTTGATAACCATCGGTTAGTAACTTATTTAACTTATTAAATAATTTTAGTTTAGTCATTTAAACTGGGGCAACCCTCAAACACATCAAAAATGTTCTAAATTGTCAAACTAAGTATTTCTTGAAACTCTTTCATTTGACATCCATCGTTAATATTTCATACCGGTGGCAACCCTATTCAAACTATTTTTAAACTACTACCTTCTTAAACCTCTTTTGCATGACACCCATATAGCGATACCTTATTCATTTACCAAATTCCTTTAATTAAAATTGAATTACATTTTTTTAACATGTGGCAACCCTCCTATACGTAGTTAAGTTTTAAAGCCTTTTCAAAGCCATTTCGATTGATACCCATATTTAATAATTGATTTAACTTTTTAATTAATTTGAGCTTAATTTCTGAACAGGTGGCAACTTTTTTCGAAAAAGTAAAACCTTCTTGAACATCCACACAATGCTAGTTTTTATCAGGTGGCAATTTTTTTCGAAAAAATAAAACCTTATTGCACATCTACAGGCCTAGCGCTCTAATTTGACACCCCAATTTTGAAAATCGAGCGAACGGTGCAGATCTTTTAGGCTGCACAAAAAATGCCTTCGCGTATTATATATAATAAATAGATACCGTTATGAGTGTCTCTAGTACGATTACGCCCATTTTCAATAACAACCCAAAAATCTCAATACGATTTGAAATATTTAGTTCTATGTTTGGTCCTTCAATCGCAGCTCAAATAACTGTCGAAATCACTTCTACCTTCTTGATTATGCCTTGAGAGATATAAATGTGTGTAAACCTGTATATATCTCGCTTTCTTTACGCGGCTACTAGCAACGGTTACGTGAGCAAAGTTAATATACCTTTGTGCAGAAATGGCCTTTGAGTATAAATAGGGTAGTTTAAAAATCAACACAGTAGAGAAAAAATGTCTACCCGAAAATCAAATACCGTTATTCAGAGAAAACATATCGAATAGTTTCGACATATTTATGCATCTAAATGGTTGAGGAATCTTTGTACGATTTAGAGCTATTTCGTATTACGTTGGAAGAATTTTACTTAGTTTATCTTTTCGCTGTCAAATCAGTAATAATACTCATATTTTACTTCAACTAACTAAATAAATAAGTGTGTCGAGTACAATACAACAACGCAATGTCCTTATGTATACATTTTTCATTTCTTTTGTCCTGATTACCTTTATTCAATAGCTTACTTTTCGTGGAGGACTTAATTCTAGCTTTCAGAACACTTGAGTTGTATCGCTAAATTTAAACTTTGCTTGTGATGGTCACTACTTTGTTAAGGACTTGGTGTGAATTACGGCATATGGCAATTTATTTCAGTCTTTAAGTACACAAATTATTCACGCGTATTTGGGGTAAATTTGCGAGTATTAATATTTAACGTACAATGACGTCAACCGGATTACAAATATGGACTGCTGTGGGGTTGCAAGTTCGCCAACATATCCACATGTATGAGTGTATGCTTAATTCAGAGTTAATTTTACTTTCGCCTCAAATGCTAAGCGCTTTATTTATAAAACCTCTAATGAGCCTGTTAACTGCGCTCGTAATCCTCGAATACCTTCACGTTGCACTACGCCAACAGCCAAATGCTACTACATATTTAAACACCTGTTCGTTCGTTCTACAATGGTTGATGATTTTCTCAGGTTGTTGTGGTGTGGTTTGACACCAGTGTTGCCGCGAACCAATTTTAGTGGTAGCCGAATTCCTTAAAAAAAGGGCTTAAAAAATAACTAAAAAAAGTTGTTGTGGCTAAAAATAGTAGCTAAAATTATTTACTAACATATACATACATATATATAGTAAACACGCAAACATTTTCAATAAGTAATGGTAAGAAAAAAAGCTAATATTTTATCCAACCAAAAACCTTTTTGTATAAAAGGGGAAATATACGACACCAGCTTGCTGGCTCCATTAAGTGCTTGTACCATCAGGCTCGAAGCATATAACTTACCAGCATGCTGGTACAATATTTATTTTCTTACAAATAAAATTTCATAATTTTTCTATCAAATTGAGCGAATTTCACCACTCACGACACCAGCATGCTGGCACAATCATAAAATTTTCAAATAGTTTTTGAAGTCGCACCAGCAGCCGGTACAATCACATCACAAGAACAATCGACTTGATGGGCCGTTTAAATAATTAAGCATTTTTAGGGCCGTAAACTTATCTATTTTAAACTATAGTTAAATCGTTAATAGATAAGTTATCAGCCCTAACACTTTTACAGTATGTAGGTATAAAAACGTAAGGAACATACAATATATATATGTATATATATAAGTCTTTCTTAGTTTAAAAATTCATCTCTTACATAAATGAAAAAAATTAGATCAAATTAAGCAGATACAACTTTTTCATTCCAAGTAAAAATAAATTCTCCAAAGAGCTAAAAAAGGGCTAGGGGCGATTTTAAATTTATGTGGCCAAAAAAAGTATGTGGTAGCTAAATCTAGCCACCAAAGGGCTAAAACGGCAACACTATTTGACACCGAGCAGAAGCTGAGTAAAGAAGGGGCATAAGGCAGTATATATATACCAGGGTTGTTGCGAATATTCGCATGCGCAACCGCGGAGCTTCCGCATTAATTTTAACATTCGCAATCGCAATAATCAATGCGGAGCTTTTGCGAATCTTGTGCAAGTGCACCGATAAAACGTATATATGGCAAACAAAATGACAAATTGTAGCCAATATTTTTGCCTGTGGTCGTAGGTGTATTTGATAAAAATGGCTTTAAACATATTATTTTTTAAGCTATATAACCGAGCTATCCATGGGCAGCCATACAAGTTCCAACTTCCACTTGACCTTTTACGTACGTCGATGAGAACATAGTCTTTTTAACGATGTTTTTTTTTCTGTGCCTTAAATACAGTGAAAGCTCTTTCAAACAGACGCTCTCATAAGCGGACATCTCCCTTAGCCGTACGATTTGATGGTCCCAAGCTTTTTGGCACATTTTTCATAGAAAGTGCGCTCGATTAACAGGACGATCTCATGTACGGACGCGGACACAAAAGTGTAGTTTTTTAAGTACCCGAAGCTCTATTAAGCGGACGCGAATCTCTGTTAATCGGACATTTAAACTCTTTATGAACAGCTTTTGCCAACTGTGCGAAAATTTCCTGAGAATTCGAAACAATGCAAACTCGAATAAATAATTCGGGGAATCCCCTCAAACTCAAATACATAATAATTAGAAAAAAAATGTAAATGCAGAGGTTATTGCCAGTACGCAAATGTAATTTAAACAAGCAAGAATGGGTCGTAAAATTGTGTTGTCTTTAAAGGAAAAAATAGAAGTTATTAATGCTGCGCATAAAGAAAATCTATCTGTTAGGGGTGCTGCGATTAAATTTAAAATTAGTAAAACTTAAGCTGCGGAAATCTTAAAAAATAAACATGAATTAAAATTAAAATGGTGCTCTGACGGAAATTTAAACACCAAACGGAGATTAAGTGGTTCTAAAGGGTCGCAAATAGACAATTTGTGTCTGAATTGGTTTGCACAAGTAAGAAATAAAATAATTCCAATATCAGGGCCAATTATAAAAGCAAAAGCCCTTGAAATCGCACAGCAGTTAGGCGTACTTAATTTCAATGCTTCGGATGGTTGGCTCCAAAAATGGAAAAAAAAGAAACAACATCAGCTTCAAAATCATTTCAGGTAAAGAATTAGGCTTTCACTATTTCGCGTATAAATGTATTTTTTGTAATTTTTTAAGCGAAGCGGCCTCTGTTAATTTAGAAGATGTCGAGCAATTTTTCCTTTTTTTCTATAATTCTGATGAAACCGGACTTTTTTAAGGTGCTCTTCCGCAAAAGACCTTGACTTTTAAGTGAGAAACTTGTGTAGGTAGCCACGTATCTACAATTTTTGGGGAAACTAATATTACCACTTATAACAGCTGTTTAAGCCACACACTATTTGAAAATAGAACAAAGACTTAATGAGGGTGCTCACTACTATTAGTGGAACTAGAAATATTAAGTAAAAAAGCGATTATTGTATCCTAGGCGAAGAAATTAAGCATTTTTTCTTACACTCTCTAAAATTCCTTTAATGCAGATACGAGGTTAAGGCAGAAACGGGACGATATGTGAGTATACATTATGGTGATTTTTTACGACTATTGTTTTTTCACTCCTATCACGAAATTTTTTGGAAAACACCTGAAGAAAAACTCCGTGCAAATTAAAACCTTTATTGTTAACATTAAGTACTCGCCCAAGGAATGCAAAGATTTCCCATATAAAATACACATTAACAGAGATTTTTATATAAAATACACGTAACCGAGACTCAAATTTTCAGGGAGTTTTTCAGGTGTTTTCCATAAAATTTAGGGGTAGGAGTAGAAAAAAACAATAGTCGTAAAAAAATCACCCTAGCATACATATTTATATGTCTTCAAATTTAATTCATTCGGGCATACATTTTTCTATGTAGATTAATTGATTTTCCTTTTCTCGAAGTTGGATTCCTCTTCAAAGCGATCGTGAATAAGTCTTTATCCGTACCATTTCAGACTTTAATAGATAATGAAAAAGGAACTATGTACTCTACTCAATGTCTTCCCGTAGAATTTTTAGACTTGGAAAATTTACGATTTGATCGTTTTCAGTGCTCTTCATGTAGACTTTTTCCGATGTTAATATACAAATTTATTTTATAAATAATCGTCTTTGGATAGACATCTGGGGCCTATTTCATAAAAATGACAGGCGCGCCAATTAACGACTTTTCCGGAAAATTTCAGAGCCAGACTTGTCGGCGTCATTTTTTCTGTTTCATAGACGTCTGTAGGCAATTGTGAAAATGTTTGCTAAAGCGCCAGTGACAATACTGGAATATTGTCGAAGATTGTCTGACGATATTGCTGACATTTGTCAATCTGAAAAAATAGTCGCGACAATAGCGAAAGCTTAAATAGATCCGTCGCGACGCGTCGGAAAGTTTTCACATGATAATTTTGTAAATCTATTTTATGATAATTTGCCGCATTTCAATACTTTTTAATAATCTTAATATTTAAAAATAATAGAATAATGGAAATGCGTTTATACTTAATATATAAATTTCACATGACTGGCGAAAATTTTGTCAAAGGCTCTTTTAAAACCCGGCATTCCATTCCTTAAAGACGCAAAAGCTGAAATGAAGGGAATATTCTTGCATTAGCAAAATTTTACTTTGTTGATGATTTTCCAACCTTTTGTATGTGATTTTATTTTTCTCGGTGTATTTTCGTTCCGCTATTTCGGAGGGCACTAAATGCACACTTACAAACAAATATGAAATTGAATTAAAAATCCCATATTAAAATAAATACGAACTAATAAAATAAAATTGCAATTACCTACCATATTTACATTCGCATGCTTACATAAGTAAACTCAGTTTACATTTTCTTCTATATTCTGTGGACAGTACTAAAAGGCAAAAACAAAGTTGTATACTGTGTCATAGAACTTTTGTATTTACATACATATGTACATAAATTATGCAGTGAATCATAAGATAATTTCCTTCGGGAAATTAGGACGAAACGGTCACGGTAGCAGTTTATTTTTATTTCGTCTTTTGCTTTCATTCAAATGTTTAAAAGAGCACTGTAATACTCAGCAGAGATTTTTGATGTCCTTATTTTTTCTTCAGATACAATTAGCGACTTTTCTTACTATTGGAGGATTTGTATGATAGAAATATGAGCTTCGTAGATAAGTACATATATGCGTAATGTAACCAACTATTTCATATCTCATAGAAGTACAGCTTAGGTTGGGTTAAGTTAACGCCGCGAGCCGATTACGGAATTTCGAATGCGGCTAATTTCGATCTCTGTACAGGAGTGCTAGCCAAAGTTAAAGTGCCCTATAAAAACATTTTCTGCAGCAGAGAAACGTCTTCATTTCTTTTTTTATGTTGCAAAAGGACCCGGTTTCCCTCATCCTAATAGCAGTTTGTGCTGCGACAATTCTGTCTGCAATATCCGCAGGCGCCGTGTTCAACACATGTATGTTAAGCGTCAGTGTAAGTATGGTTCCTAATGCTCCGCTAATTCATGTTTTACAAGTGTGGCCTTCTCTAGTGAGTTCCACCTAACCAGGACTCCTTGAAACAATATCGGCTTAAATCTGGTTTCCTAGAGCTTATGAATTAATTTGGGCTAGAGACCCCCACCGCCCCCCCCCTTTTACCGATGTCTCCCGTACAGCAATTCAAGGCAGCCGACACCTTTCCAACACCTTCTTCAATGTTAAGGATTCCACGACGGCCGACGTTGATCGCCCCTAGTTACGTGGTTCAGGTAACCTTGAGCCAGATCAAAAAGGGTGTATAGAAATCGTACCATAACCAAAAGTTCCACATCATCTACATAGGCGATCACCCGACAGCCCACTTTTTCCAGTTCCTCTAGAAGGTCGTTTACAACCGCAATCCAGAGCAAGGGAGAGAGAACACCACCTCCAGATTATGAATATAATTTACTATTGCCTCTGGAGTGATATTGTTGAAGGCCCCCTCGATATCGAAGAAGGCCTCTGCTGCAAAATCTTCATACGTGAAGGCTTCCTCTGACCACTTTACCAATGTGTGCAGGGCGGTCCTCACCGACCTTTTCTTGCGATAACCATATTGAGCTCTTGAAAGACAGTCACGAGGAATCGCGTTTATTATGTCCATCAGTCTCTCTAGCGTTTTCAGCAAACGCGTGTTTAGCAAAAGCGAAGAGACTGGTAGGCATAAAATCCCCAGGGGAAACATGACAGCCTTTTCCGGCCTTCGGGATGAACGCAACACTGACTACCCTCCAAGCCTTTGGGATGTACCCGGTCCTCAAGCACTTCGCTTAAATAGGAGCCAACCAATTGCACGACACCTTTAGGGCCTTTTGCAGCTGCGCAGGTATGATGTCATCGGTCCCCGGCGACTTTAATGGTTTGAACGAATTTACTGCCCAGGCCATGTGATGATCGTCCAAAAGATCGGAGAAGGACAGAACCTGGGGGGAGATTCTGTAACCAGTTAGCGACAATTTTCGAATCGCTATCTAACTGGTTACAGAATCCCCCTCCTGAAGTACAAAATATCGCAAAGAAGTACATTTGACTGTACTTCGAAGTACGAAGTACAAGTGCGAAAAAAGAAGTGCTGCACTTCCGAAAGAGGTACGGTTGGTCACATTATATATGTGTTATCTTTATTATAAAATACAGAATAAGATACGACATCACAGTGAATCTGAAGACTTCACTTAAGGCGTTCTCACTACATCGCAACGCTAGGCAAAATTTTTGTTAGAAAAAGGCGAATATTATGTTACCAAATATCAATATTCCCTTAGCTGTTTGAACTGGTAGCTTACTTTAAGTGCATATCATACTTATGAAGCAAGCTTATGATTAATGGAAAAGAAGTAACAATTTGTTGTTTCCACTGTTTAATGAAAAATTAAGGAGAGCGAGCGAGAACGGAACCAGATAACCTTTCAGTCGAGTAACTAAGCGTTTGTGAATCACTCATCAAAAAAGAGTTTCATTACTTTATTTTTTTACTTACTTTTTATTACTTTTTATATTTTTAAACTTATTCCATTTTATTCATAGATTCACTGCGAAACACTTTTAGATTGATGGGGTTTAATGGTAAGTTGAAATCTATAGTAGTTTGAAAATATGTACATATGTATGTACAACTGCAAACTGCAATGGAATTTTAATTTTATTTTATTTTATTTTTTTTTTTTTTTAACTAGTTTAAGCCTTAAAAATCTATTAACTAAATTAACGAAAATTAGATATTATTAAATTATAACTTGATAATTACACTATGCGACAGTCAAAATCGGGATGGGATGAAACCAACGGGAAATGTTATATCGGTAAAAAAGAAGTTATCCGTGTCCCGGCGTTTCGCTGGGTCACGTCTAGGAATCGAGATATATCGAGTAACTATCATATAGGGGAAATTGTCACCTTTGGAGGTCTTTTTTTTGACATAACTCGAGAACCACTAGTCCGATTTTGCTCAAACAAATTTAAAAAAAGGCAAAAATAATTTTTTTTTTCTTAAAAATTAAAATTTTATTTTAATTCATAAAAAATCCAAAACGGAAAAAAGTGTCACGTAAAGTCACATAACCTATGAACAAAATGAGACATACATCATGAAATTTAATATTTTAGGCAAAAAATATTTTTTTCTTCATACATTTATTTTTACCGGCAAAACTGTTGATTATATAGAGAAACGTTATATTAACAGATTAAAGGAATTGTAATTTTTAATTTTTTTTAATTTGTTTGAGCAAAATCGGACTAGTGGTTCTCGAGTTATGTAAAAAAAAACCTTCAAAGGTGACAATTTCTCCTATATGACACCTCCTAAGACTAAATCGGAAGAGTTTAGGTTCAGTTATTCAAGTTTTTCCTATACCAATCTTTGAAAAAAGTTAAAAAACAGCATCAAAAATCTTATCATTACGATTCCGTTCAAAATTTTTTTTTAATTTTTTTAAAATATTTTTATGCAAATATTTTAAGCTTAAACCGTTTTGTCATTTGAGGGGATTTTTTCAAAAAAAATCTTTAAGAAACTATTTTTATTCATAAAAATCTCCATTTTTGGAGGTATTTTCAAATCGGTCCAGCTCACTTAAATCTTAATATTTTTCCGAAATATTTTGGTGGGCGTCTTAAAATATAATAGATTTTATAATTCCAATGGAAAAATAGTACCGATTTTTTTTTGTATGCGGAGTGATGCAGTCTAATCTACATATATAATGGGTGTATTCGAGGTGCATTTAATGTGGCAGCATCGGCGTAGCCAGAATGAAATTTAGGGGGCGGCACGACCCTATTAAGCCGGCATTTCAGGGTACTATTTTATTTATATATAAGGAAAATTTGAAAGTTAGGGGGGGCTCGAGCACCCCCTGCCCCTACCTGGCTACGCCCATGTGTGGCAGTGCTACTTTTTGACTTGCGTCGCTTTTCATGAAGAAGTCAATTGCAATATAAAAAGTTTTAGTGCGCTATTTCTGAAGCATTTCAGCATAGTTTTAGTGTAGCATCAGCAACAGAGCATCAAGAAAGCAACAAGGCTGCAATATTGCGGTAATTATTACTTATCTCGAACACACCTACAGTCGCATAAATAAGTATCCGTAATATGGTGTTTACATGAGGCGATTCTACAGGCAACTTTTAGTTGAAAGCAAATATCTCCTGGTGTGAACGGCCTTTCAACTAATCGCTTCCAATGAAGTATAACTCAAAGCAAACTAAAGTGCGGCCAGAATAGCGCTACAATTTAACGAGCTAAAAAAAAAAAGTTATAAGAAATTTATTTGGATGATGCCAAAATTTACCTCATGTATGGACATAAGTCGAAATTACCTAATGTACCTGCCTACAATATTCATATATGTACATGTGCAATACCATTGCAGATCTCGTTGCATTTTTGCGACGGTAATCGAGGCAATCACTGTATCCGACTCGCTTGCATTTCAAGTACATACATACATACCCTGCAGTGAAAAATTATCAATTGTTAAAACTAACCAACTTATATGTAGCTTTTTGGCGAGATTTCGACTAATACCTCACTTTTAATTAGCTATGACAAAACCAACTTAAAGTGAATTGTAAAGTCGTGCAGGAGTCATGCAGACGCAATCGGGAGTTGGTTTTCTTTACAAGTTTCTATTAAATATCCTCATACAAAAATTACTTTCAATACACTTTTTTCTGAACTTCGCAGATTTTTTTTCGTATTCAGGACAAATAAAAGGAAGATCGAAATTTTATACTATCATTTTTAAGTTATGTCTGACGGTGTTCGAATATGGGGCCACCCAGAGCAGAATATGTAAACAAATATGAAATGTAACAAAATAAAGAAATAAGTAAATAAAAAAGTAAAAAAACAAAAAAATATTTTGTTTTTCTTATTGATATTTTATGTCCAAAAGTAGTTAGTTACAAGTTAGTTGACATGTAATGCAGAGGTATCCAGGTCTGACTTTTTTGCGGCCATCGCCCCACAAAAGTAGTTAGCTTTTTTCGAACAAAATACACAGTTAATAGTTAGCACTAGTGTTCGCGTAAACAGACTTAAGTTAGGTATAAGCTAACGTCACTCCCTGCAGGGTATGTACATACAGCTAGCGTCAAAAATATGAATACCCTGACGTTTTGACCATTTTATTTATTTTTATTTTCGTACCAAATTTTTCTTACTTTTTTTTATAAAAACATAGTTTATTCAACAGCAAAATAAATTTTTTTTAATTTCATATAGAACTCGGGAAAATTCAAGAAATACCAAAAAATGTTCATCAAAATTTTCAACTATTCAATCCGATCTCTTAGAAAAGATTTGAGTATGCAGTTCTGTAGCCCATACAATTTTACGATAATAAGGTGCCAGTTTCAAGCCTCTAAAAATTACCGTTGTTTTTTGAGAACTTTTTTTGTGGAGGGTGTTGCGCATTTTCTTCTATATAAAAATAGATTTTGTTCATGTGACGTCAGCAAAAGCGTTGTTATGCTGACGGTCAACGAGCTAGGTTGGTCAAAGTTGTTGTTGCTTTCACTGCAAAACGAAAAAATTGAGAGTGAGGGAGAGAACTGAACCGCATTACCAATCGGTTGTAAATTGACCGAAGCACTGATCAAAAAGGGTTAGCTTGTGTATGTTATTTACAATTTGTTCCTTTTAGTAGAGAAATAGAGTATTTTTCATACTATTTCCTCCTTAGGAGCAGAATGGTTCACTTTTGCTGTAGATGTGTACAAATTAGTAGAATTAACTTATTGCTAGCAACCATTGTTTGTTTACTCTTGACAGGAAAAAACACACATATACCCTTTCTTACTTTTTTCCTTCATTTCATAACACAAGTATAATACGGTAGACAAACGGGCTTGATTATTTGCATAACCAGCCTTAATTTGCTTTAACTCATGCATTTTCCTCTTTAAAATGAGCATAAGCAGCCAAACAAATGCACGAAATTTTTGGGAATTAACTCGGATCCGGGGAATTTTCGATGACAACACTGGTAAGAACGGCCAGTTGTTGTCTTTTGTACAAGTAAGCAAACGAAGCAATCGAGCTTCGCGTACGCGGTAGCCGAGTGGTGAGAGTTGCGAGCTACAAGGCTGTAGCTGCCAGGTTCGATACTCGGTTGGAGCGATTGCGAAAAATTTTTTGTTTTTATTATTTATTTTATTTTTTTTTTATTTTATTTTATTTATATATTTAATTTTACTTTGTTTTATTTTCATTTGCCTTATTTTATATCACATTTCTTATTTTACTATTAGTTAATTTTAATTTTTAGAGATGAATTTTGTTAAAAATTCAACAACAACTAACTGAAAGTAACGTAAAAAAAATATAGAAATTATAAAAAAAAGAATGAAAAAGAAATAAAAAAAGTATACTGACCGTGGGACTCGAACCCACGACCTTGCCGCTGGTTTATTCGCATTACTGCCGTCTGTAAGGGTAAAATTTTAATTTGCATTTATGCTTATTAATTCAAATTAATTTTCTCCGTCTGTCTACCATATAAAACGTCGTAAAAAAATAGAGCTAAGAAATATAACCGAGTCAAAGAAATACTCTAGTCCTTTGTGCATAACAGCCTGTTGGTCAAAGAGAGTAAACATTTAAAAAAATTAAAGCAAAAGAGATGTGATCAGAGATCATTTCACCTGATCACGCCACTTTTTCTCTCATTTTTTTCATTCCTACCTCCTTTGACCAACAGCCTGTTATGCAGAGGGGTAATTTGACAGCGTATTTCTTTGGCTTAGTTGTATTTCTTTGGCTTATTTTTTTACTACTTTTTACATTTGAGTTATGAAATGACGA
>NW_023459784.1:31806-34059 GCF_013731165.1 Rhagoletis pomonella | reverse complement strand
CTTTGACCAACAGGCTGTTATGCACAAAGGACTAGAGTATTTCTTTGACTCGGTTATATTTCTTAGCTCTATTTTTTACGACGTTTTATACTTGTGTTATGAAATGAAGGAAAAAAGTAAGAAAGGGTATATGTGTGTTTTTTCCTGTCAAGAGTAAACAAAACAATGGTTGCTAGGAATAAGTTAATTCTACTAATTTGTACACATCTGCAGCAAAAGTGAACCATTCTGCTCCTAAGGAGGAAATAGTATGAAAAATACTCTATTTCACTACTAAAAGGAACAAATTGTAAATAACATACACAAGCTAACCCTTTTTGATCAGTGATTCGGTCAATTTACAACCGATTGGTAATGCGGTTCAGTTCTCTCCCTCACTCTCAATTTTTTCGTTTTGCAGTGAAAGCAACAACAACTTTGACCAACCTAGCTCGTTGACCGTCAGCATAACAACGCTTTTGCTGACGTCACATGAGCAAAATCTATTTTTATATAGAAGAAAATGCGCAACACCCTCCACAAAAAAAGTTCTCAAAAAACAACGGTAATTTTTAGAGGCTTGAAACTTGCACCTTATTATCGTAAAATTGTATGGGCTACAGAACTGCATACTCAAATCTTTTCTAAGAGATCGGATTGAATAGTTGAAAATTTTGATGAACATTTTTTGGTATTTCTTGAATTTTCCGGAGTTCTATATGAAATTAAAAAAAATTTATTTTGCTGTTGAATAAACTATGTTTTTATAAAAAAAAAGTAAGAAAAATTTGCTATGGAAAATAAAAATAAATAAAATGGTCAAAACGTCAGGGTATTCATATTTATGACGCTAACTGTATGTACATATGTATGTATGTACTTGAAATGCAAGCGAGTCGGATACAGTGATTGCCTCGATTACCGTCGCAAAAATGCAACGAGATCTGCAATGGTATTGCACATGTACATATATGAATATTGTAGGCAGGTACATTAGGTAATTTCGACTTATGTCCATACATGAGGTAAATTTTGGCGTCATCCAAATAAATTTCTTATAACTTTTTTTTTTTAGCTCGTTAAATTGTAGCGCTATTCTGGCCACACTTTAGTTTAAAATTTTCTAAAAAATCTGATAAAAAAGTCGAAAATTTTCATGAAAACTTGATTCGTTTTCCTGAATTTTGAATACAATTTAGAACTGTAATTTGTATAGTTTTTGTTGTGCCTTGAGTTATACTTCATTGGAAGCGATTAGTTGAAAGGCCGTTCACACCAGGAGATATTTGCTTTCAACTAAAAGTTGCCTGTAGAATCGCCTCATGTAAACACCATATTACGGATACTTATTTATGCGACTGTAGGTGTGTTCGAGATAAGTAATAATTACCGCAATATTGCAGCCTTGTGGCTTTCTTGATGCTCTGTTGCTGATGCTACACTAAAAATATGCTGAAATGCTGTAGAAATAGCGCACTAAAACTTTTTATATTGCAATTGACTTCTTCATGAAAAGCGACGCAAGTCAAAAAGTAGCACTGCCACATTAATTGCACCTCGAATACACCCATTATATATGTACATTAGACTGCATCACTCCGCATACAAAAAAAAATCGGTACTATTTTTCCATTGGAATTATAAAATCTATTATATTTTAAGACGCCCACCAAAATATTTCGGAAAAATATTAAGATTTAAGTGAGCTGGACCGATTTGAAAATACCTCCAAAAATGGAGATTTTTATGAATAAAAATAGTTTCTTAAAGATTTTTTTTGAAAAAATCCCCTCAAATGACAAAACGGTTTAAGTAAAATATTTGCATAAAAATATTTAAAAAAAATTAAAAAAAAATTTTGAACGGAATCGTAATGAGATTTTTGATGGTGTTTTTTAACTTTTTTCAAAGATTGGTATAGGAAAAACTTCAATAACTGAACCTAAACTCTTCCGATTTAGACTTAGGAGGTGTCATTGGAAAGGTATTTTCTCACCCTTTTTATTTCTTTGCTAATAAACTCATTCCAGGGATGGAAGAGAAAGGTAGGATGAAGGAACGTCATTCAAAGTTGAATTAAGATGTGTTGGTATTCGAAAAAACAAGATGGGACGCGAATGACGTTTTTTTGGCCAGAAATAAAAACAGTGTGAAAATACCTTTCTACTGAGATCCCATAAGTTTAAATCAGAACATTTTTGGCCCAGTTATTCAAGTTTTTCGTAAACCAATCTTTGAAAAAAGTAAAAAAAACAGCATCAAAAATCTCATTCT
>NW_023459784.1:30666-31706 GCF_013731165.1 Rhagoletis pomonella | reverse complement strand
GGCCGGGGGAAAGTGAATTTAAGTTTGCGATAAAACTCACAGGGATTATTCCTTGAACAATTTAAGGAGACACGTATTTTTTCTTTTTGCTCAGAAATGCGAATTTTTCGAATAATGAATTTTTTTCTTTTTGAGTACGAACGCTTCTTTTTTCCTCTCTTAATAGCAACTTTTGATGAAATCGCTTATAACTGCCGCAAAAAAGCAAGGATTTTAGCTACTTTTTTTTAATTGCAGATATTGATCTACTGAATCGATCTAGTGAACTAAACATCAATAATTGTCTATTAATAATTAATTATTGTTTATAAACAAAAAATTTTATTTTTTTTCAAATTGCCACATATTTGTTTCTCTCAAACTTTTTTGTCTATTAGGGAATAGTATAAACTATTTTCAGTACGAGTAGCAATATGCTAAAATTCGTCGTTTTCGAGTTATGATTTTTTTTCTGAAAATGCACTTATATGATGCTAGCAGATTTTCGTGCCAGTTGAGGGCGCAAAATATATATATATAAATATAAGTATATATACGAATGCATATACTTGATTTCGCTTATTTTCAAGGCTCTTCATATCCAGATACTTTGAAGGTATAAAGCGGAGAAAGAAATTCTACGGTCGGTGTTATACAGAAATTTTTTTTTGGCAAACTGCGTGCAATTGTTGTTACAGCAGAGGTCGGTGTTATGCAGAAATTTTGTTTGGCAAACTGCGTGCAATTGTTGTTGCAGAAAACTCGGATAGAACGCATGAAGCAATAATACAAGGTGTTATCAGTTGGCAACTTCTCGCTCTAATTCCGCCATATTGACTACCTTACGTGAAACAGTGTTATTTCTTTCACTATTCTTTGCCCATTAATATAATTGAATGCTTTTTATTTTTTCTCAGTATACACACTTTGTTTTCTTAAAAAGTTATTTTATCTTATTTTATTTCATTTCATAACGAATATACTATAAAAAGCAAATTTTGTTAAGGAGAAAAGGTGAAATTTTATATTTTTCCCCCATATGGGGATTCATTTCTTCCCGT
>NW_023459784.1:29362-30566 GCF_013731165.1 Rhagoletis pomonella | reverse complement strand
GTGAAATTTTATATTTTTCCCCCATATGGGGATTCATTTCTTCCCGTTTTTCTTCTCATTCTACTGAGCTAAGGTAGTGTCAAATCGAGCTGTCACAACTGATACCACCTTGTATTATTGCATCATGGATAGAACGAGTTTGGCGACTCTCACAGCAAACTAATTAATTAGTGTTGCCATATACAAAACGTTTTGGTACTAAAAGACAGAGAACTGAATTTATGCTGTATCAGCTTCAAAGTTTAGGGCACAGTTAATTGACTATACGATATTATAAAAAATATAAACTTTTGCACGATATGTACGCATGCACTTTTCATTTCGTGTTGGCAATAAAGCATAAAAACCACAACCACAACCACAACATTTAATTTTAATGGACTTGGGCGAGCATAAGATATTGACCAAAATTTTTTATCTTTCGCACAGATTTTTTTAGAGTGTAATGAACCATATTTTTGCTATTAGAAATAGAAACACGAAAAAAGCGGATTTTCGGCCCACGCTACTCCATACCCGAAATTTTTCTAAAAATTCAGATTAAAAATTTCAAAATTTAGATACAACTAGTAATGATTAAAAAAACATGTTTATTCTACTCCATAAAAAATGCCGAATTTTTGGAAATGGCGAATTTTTTGCCTTTTTTTCGCAATTTACTCAACATTTTCGGATTCAGCTGGTTGAAATACATGTTGGTAGGTGGGTCTAGTTAAAGGCCATCACCCCTTTTTTTGCCGATTTATTGTTGCACTTAAAATGTGTACGTAAGAGCAGCAAAGCATTGAAAGCGGAGTCTTATAATCTTGACCTGAAGTTATTACATACAAAAAGCTGCTGATAAAATACATATTTCGTCCTCAACACTTTTAAGCTGAACTGTCAAAAGGTAGTCAGTCATAAGCCATTTGAAGATAATGAAGTTAAAAAGTTTTGTTTATTGTAGTCAAAACGGCATTTTACAAAAATCATACTTCAAATTCATAAACAAGTTCTTACTATTAATTCGATATTTAAAATTTTTCGGGATCCCGGGATTAATGCAAGCAAATCCAGGGATTTTCGGGACGTCAAAAACACCGGGATCCCGGGACTGGCATCCCTAGTGTACACAAATATGTATGTCAACAGCAAACAAAACAAGGGTTGCTAGCAATACTTTATTCTACATATGTACTACTTTGTACACATCTGTAGCAAAAAT
>NW_023459784.1:26055-29262 GCF_013731165.1 Rhagoletis pomonella | reverse complement strand
TGTGTGCAAACTTTCATGCAAATCAGTTCAGTAATTTACGCGTATTAATTTAATTAATCTTTTCTAATACCTGATAACTCTTAAAATAGTAGCCTATTTTCCAACATAGGTCATAAGCTATCTCTGTGCGAAATGTCATGCAAATCTGTTCAGTCGTTTCCGCGTATTAATTTAATTAAAACTTTTTTAACAGGTGGCAACTCTTCCAAAAAATTTGCCTCTTTTCCACTGTAGGTCATAAGCTATCCACTTGCAAAATTTCATGCAAATCCGTTCAGACTTTTCCGCGTATTAATTTAATTAAACTTTTTTAGCAGGTGGTAACTCTTAAAAAAGTAGCCTATTTTTCAACCTAGCTCATAAGCTATCTGTGTGAAAACTTCCATACAAATCAGTTCATTCATTTCCGCGTATTAATTAAATTAAACATTTCTAACAGGTGGCAACTCTTAAAAATAGTAGCCTACTTTCTAACCTAGGTCATAAGATATCTGTGTGCAAAGTTTCATGCAAATCCGTTTAGTCGTTCCCGCGTATTAATTTAATTTAACTTCTTCAACAGGTGGCAACTCTTCCAAAAAATTAGCCTATTTCCCACTGTAGGTCATAAGCTATCTGCTTGCAAAATTTCATGCAAATCCATTCAGTCGTTTCCGCGTATTAATTTAATGAAACTTTTTTAACAGGTGGCAACTCTTAAGAAAAGTAGCCTATTTTCCAATATAGATCATAAGCTATCTGTGTGCAAATTTTCATGCAAATCCATTCTGTCGTTCCCGCATATTAAATAAATTAAACTTTTTTAACAGGTGGCAACTCTTAAAAAATAGCCTATTAACCAATCTGGCCCATATGCTCTCTGCGTACAAAATTTCATGCAAATCCGTTCAGTCGTTTCCGCGTGATGATTTCCCAAACATCCAAACATACAAACTTTCACATTTATAATATTAGTAAGATAAGATAAGATAAGATTAATAAATTCCAAAACTTAAAAAAGCGGCTATATTTGGTTAGGTTTTAAAAAAAATTTTAGAAATGCATAACTCACAAAAAGTCGCTATTTAAATCTAAAGGATTTAAACACAAATGGTGAGTTACTTCAAATATGCATTTAAATAAACTTGAGCATTTTGTCGAAAAAATAAATACTTACATTATAAATGGAATAAACCACAAAAAACTTCCTCGAGTCACTTCTCTGCCTTGAAATAAAAAAAACGAGGCACCCGATAAACGTCTTTTTGCACTTTATTATTTCTCTTTATAAATTAGAAAACATTCTGCACTTTAACCAATTCAATGTAATTTTGCAGCAAAAAATCAATACTATACTTTTGTAACTCCGGCAAAAAAAAAAATGACCGAACAAAACGACCCCTCGCAGAAAAGTTTGGAACTAGAATGGCATGAATTGATTTCAAATTAACGCTCGACGCTATAATTGGCGTCGCGAAAATGTAACGGGACCTGCCAAAACGAAATAGAAATATTGTGGCGAATACTGCGGCAACACAAAGCGAACAACGAGAAATAGGCAGAATGTTCGAAGAATGACGTAGAATGTTCAACAAAGAGAAACGTCAAGTTGGATGAACACTGCGAACAGCGAGAGAAAGAGAATGAGCGATAAACTTCAGAATGTTCTAGAGTTGCCATAAGTGCCAGCGCAGGTATATAAGGGCGCCGCCACCACGAGGTGAGTTAGTTACAAGACAGCAAGCTACAAGTAAAGTGAGCGGAGAATTGAGTTGCGAATAAGCAAGCTATAAGTTTAATTGTGTTAACAAGTAGTAAAGCGTTGTTATTGCTTTAACAAGTATTGTAAAGTGTTTTTACTGTATTAGCAAGTATTGTAAATTGTTTGTTGGACAATAAAGTTAATTGTACTACAATTTGGTCATCGTTAGCATTTATTTAACAATCCAGCGATACGAGCCCGAGTATATTTGGGAAATCCCTCAAGGTTTCGAGGATAATCGTAACAATATAGAACGCAAATTGTACGCAGCGAAATAAAGGAGGCGCCTTCCGCGGACCGCTAATCCTCTCTTCCTCAGGTCTGCGTTCAAAAACGGAAACTCGAGTTGCTTATTTTCGGCTATTTCTCTTTTGGTGGTGCCCGTCGCATTCACACACAGCAAATCTTTTGTACACAATGGTTGTTGTCAGCTGTGAACCGCAAACTTGAAATACTCAGACGAACGAGAGAACGAAGCGTGTTGCCCGAGCCCTAGCAACTCGGTGCCCTTCCTCTTTCCTCGTCCTTCTTCTCTCTCCAACGAATTTCCAGTTACCGCTGAACCTACTCTTGTGGCGCTATTAGGCAGACGATCATATGATCTGTGCTGGATGGTACATTTTTGCTACAGATGTGTACAAAGTAGTACATATCGTCGCCTCAGAAAACGGATGACGAATGTGCAAAATGACGATTTTGGGATTTTGATGCAGATTTACTAAGTTGGACATGCTCTTTCGATTTCTGCAATCCATTTTTTTATATCTCCATTAGTTTTTGAGATATTTCGTGCGCATTTTGTCGTATGTTACATAATATTAATGATTGGGTATGCCTTTTGTTGTATGTGCTGAAAATGCGTCACATACGACAAATTCCCATACAAACGTACCTTTTTTTTAATCATAAAACATTTGTCGTATGTGGCACATACGACAAATTCCCATACAAATGTAATCTTTTTTTAATCATAAAACATTTGTCGTATGTATCGCAAAACTTTGAACTTACGACAATTCGATGGTCCTCTACTATAACGATACAATTAAAATTGAAAATTAAACTAAGTAACTAATTTTAAAATTTAAAATTTTAGCTTGCACTGAGTCTCCAATGAAATGAAAGAAATAAAAATGTACAAAAGACTGAATTTAAGTATTGTTTTTTGTTTTTATATAAAGAAAACGTATGTTCGTAACATATTTACAGCATAAGAGATGTACAGATTTTTTTTATTAAATACATGATTATGTTTTTGTTATGTTTTTTCTAATAAGTAATCATTATTTAATAAATATGTCTGGTTTTTTCATCAAATTATACCATCGTCGTTGAAATAGATACTTTACTATTGTCGTATGTTCTGTGGACAAAACAAAGTGGTGAGTAACCGCTACTTACGACAAATGTATACGGAATGAAAAGTAAATTTTCTCATTAACGTTAAGAGATATTAAATGTAAAAA
>NW_023459784.1:23901-25955 GCF_013731165.1 Rhagoletis pomonella | reverse complement strand
CTTTGTACACATCTGTAGCAAAAATGTACCATCCAGCACAGATCATATGATCGTCTGCGTAATAGCGCCACAAGAGTAGGTTCAGCGGTAAATGGAAATTTGTTGGAGAGAGAGCGACGAGGAAAGAGGAAAGGCACCGAGTTGCTCGTGCTCGGCCAACACGCTTCGTTCTCTCGTTCGTCTGAGTATTACAAGTTTGCGGTTCACAGCTGACAACAACAATTGTGTACAAAAGAATTGCTGTGTGTGACAGGGATGATAAATGAGTTTTTTAATTTTGTACCAAATGGCCAAAGAAAGTGTACTAAATAAGCCGAAAAAAGTACCAACATTTAAAAGACCATACATATATAGTTACATATACATATATTTTTAGATTTTTCAGTATAAAAATCATGATATAAAACATGGCGTTTCCAAGGTGGAAAACATAAGTGCAAATCAATTGTTTGAAAAGGCCACCAAAACGCCAAGGTAATCAAGAAAAGCATACAAGTTATACTTATTAAGTGCTAGTAATACAAAAATTAAAAATAAAACCGTTGCATTTAACGGAATGGAAGTTTTACAAAAATATTTTGCAAAACTATTTCCTTTTATAGAAATAAACAAGTTAATAGCAGTGTTCTCGTACCTAAATTCTTGCAAAGTGGTGGAAATCGAGAGCGTAAAATGACACTGAGACTATTAATCTCTAATTTTCTAATTTCCGTGCGTCAACTATGGCTGCCGTATAAAATTATTCAATTGTGGGTAAAAAAATTTACGCAAAATATTGAGGAATATACCAAAATAGATAATAATGCTGAAAGGTTCTGACTGAATTTGTCAGTTAATCGTTAAAACGAAAATGGGATAATTTTAAAGACACATTTGTAGCTATATCTACTTAATTTTTGTGAAACAAGGAGGGTGCTTGGAGGAGATTCTTTTATTTTTGAATGCGTCATGATGTGGTATCAAAAATATTTGTTAGAAAAAAAAACTTACTTACCTATCAGAAAGTCAGAATGTCGTAAGCTTTACTGCGTTCAATAACTTTTTCTGATATTTTAGTCTTCCCTCAATTTTACTCGCTATGATTCTTTTATTCTCTGGCTGCTAGTGCTTACTGGAAAATTTTATGAATAGACCTATTATGACAGAAACTTTTTTTATTTAAGTAAGAGTTTCGTTTTTAATAAACACCACGTATTTAATTAAATAAGGTAAAAAAGGATGACTATATTTTTGTGCACAAAAATTCAAAACTCCAAGTAAATAGAGTGGGGTATTTCGACATAATTGTAGTGCAGTACCGTATCTTGACAAAAATGTATCAAAAATGTCAATGTAGTACCAATGTACTTTTGGTTCTAAAATGTACGAAAAAAGTACAATTGTACCATCAATTTCATCACTGGTGTGTGAATGCGACGGGCACCACCAAAAGAGAAATAGCCGATAATAAGCAACTCGAGTTTCCGTTTTTGAACGCAGACCTGGTGAAGCTGGCGAATCGATGAAGAGAGAATTAGCGGTCCGCGGAAGGCGCCTCCTTTATTTCGCTGCGTACAATTAGCGTTCTATATTTCTATTTCATTTTGGCAGGTCCCGTTACATTTTCGCGACGCCAATTATAGCGTCGAGCGTTAATTTGAAATCAACTCATGCCATTCTAGTTCCAAACTTTTCTGCGAGAGGTCGTTTTGTTCGGTCTTTTTTTTGCCGGAGTTACAAAAGTGTAGTATTGATTTTTTGCTGCAAAATTACATTGAATTGGTTAAAGTGCAGAAAGTTTTCTAATTTATAAAGCGAAATAATAAAGTGCAAAAAGACGTTTATCGGGTGCCTCGTTTTTTTTATTTCAAGGCGGCGAAGTGACTCGAGGAAGTTTTTTGGGGTTTATTCCATTTAAAATGTAAGTATTTATTTTTTCGCCAAAATGCTCAAGTTTTTTTAAATGCATATTTGAAGTAACTCACCATTTGTGTTTAAATCCTTTAGATTTAAATAGCGACTTTTTGTGAGTTATGCATTTCTAAAATTTTTTATAAAACCTAACCAAATATAGC
>NW_023459784.1:20577-23801 GCF_013731165.1 Rhagoletis pomonella | reverse complement strand
TTTTTTTTTAATTTGCAAGGTTTTCACTTAACGAATTACATTTTAATTATTAAAAATAAATATAAACAAATTTGCAAATATCATTCCGAGTTTGTGTTCTATTATTTTTATCGCAGCTGTGTATGTAAATATAAATAAACTACCGTTACTCGTTCTCCAGTATGTACTTTCAATTTATGCATGTACATAATGGATGTATTCGAGCTGCAATTATTCAATTGCAATATAAAAAGTTTTAGTGCGCGATTTCTGTAACATTTCAGCATATTTCTAGTTCAGTATCAGCAACAGAGCATCAAGAAAGCAACAAGGCTGCAAGCAACGTTTTTTCCATTGTGCAATTTTTTTCATAACTTTTTTATAAAAGTAGAGCTCATTCTCTAACAAAAGCCTTATAAATCTACATAAATTGCAAAATTTGTGGAAAAATCAAGAAAGTTTCATCAAAATGCAAACTTTTTAATTTGAATTTGTAGAAAAATTGTTGTATGCAGATTCGTAGCCTATTAAATTTTATTAAAATAGAGTACAAGACCGAAGTCGCTAAAAGTTCCATTGATTTCTGATAATTTGTTTTTTTTGCTGACGATGCTATGCATTTTCTAACATACATACTTTGTTTGGAAAACAATTATCAGAAATCAATAGTGGAATTCACGCTTCTGTGCAAGAGAGTAATGAACAGACATTGTATGTTAAATTACCCACGAAAATTGGAAAAAAATCTCTCCTTCACCCACTTATTTAGTAAAATAATCTCAAAAAATTCCCCATAGAATTCAAAAAATTTATTTTTTCCCTCTGCACTGAAATCTGAGATTTCGACCTCGAAATCTTAAAATCCTGTTAAAATGTTTCCACCACACTTTCTTTGGATTTCGTTGACATTTGCTAATATTTTTTTGTACACGGTTAAATATTTCGGTTTTAATTTTAAACTTTTTGGACTACATATATGACCAAACTAAATTCAGTTTCAAATACAAACCTTCTAAGTTTAAAAAAAAGAGGGCATATCAAACAGTTCGGTTTAAATTTTAAACCCAAACATTTTCATTCTTAATTAAGATAAAAAATAAAAAATCTTAAATTTCACGCTGCGTCTGGTGGGGATTGAACCCGGACAGCCTTGGTAGCAACCAATTGTATCAAGCATCTTTGCACACTCAGCTACAGCCACGCATGTAAATGTGCTTTCAAATGTTGTATTTGAATCAATACCGCATTTCGCTGTGTGCAAACATTTTCTATTTCGGTTTAGATTTTAAACCAAATTTTCCATATATGAAACCGAGAAACTAGATTTAAAACATTTTGGTTTAATTTTAAACACCGAACTTTTTGGACTAAAATTTAAACCAGAATATATTAAAAATTGCTTAGAACTATTGACTTGTTTAAAAAGTAGACTATAAAAGATTAAAAAAGGCAGTAGTCCCAGCGCGGTTTAAAAATTAAACCCAAATTTTTGACGTGTATTTGTGTGCTTTTGTTTATGTAGAGAACATTGACATTTCAAGTGAAGCAGTCTGCAGGGTTGAACTTTTTAGGATCTAAAGGTTTCCTCTTTTTACATAAGTGAGGATTTCTATAGGATTTTGTTGATATCTGATTGAAATCTATGAAATCGGAATCGTGAAAATATATGGGAAATCCTACTGGATTTCGAAAGATTTCACGAAATTTCAGATTTCAGTGCAGTGGGATTGTACTATAACCTTAGTACACAAAGGCCATAACACATTTTCCTTAAAAAATCAGCTTTGTACAAAGGCCGGTAGGTTTTTCGCTTAACCTTAGTATGCAGCTCTCAAGAAATACAAAAACTTCATATAAAAGACGCTGAAGAAATAGCGAAGAAATTTTCTAATGTCAAATTTCCTTGAGGCAGTACGGAATTCTAAAGAAATTTGCTACGCTTTCTAATACGGATTTCAAAAGTTTTTTTGTGAAAAAAGAACGCAACCCAACCCATGTTTGCAATATAAATATATACCGGCTCCATTATTTCATGAGGAAAGAGGGAGGCAGCAGGCTGTGAAATATCAGATGTCAAAATTCTTTGGACACTACTATTTAAACAAACGAAATAATGGGAATTTATTTCTTGACCGTTTTCTTAAGAGCTGAATAGTTGAAAATATTATTTCTGACTGAACATTTTCCCGGGGTAATGTGAGAGCAGTTTTAGAATTGTTGAAATTTTTAAAATTTATAATTTTACTCCGCATCACAGCTTCAGGACAATTAATTATGTAAGAGTGCCGAATGTTACATGAAAATCCTTATTTTATTTGAAATGTCCCTTTTTCCTTATTAATAATTTTTCTTGCAAAATATCTCTCAATTAGAAAAATTACCAACAACCAACCAACCAACAGTTTACATTGAGAGTGCAATGAAAACAAAAGAAAATAAGGCGTGCAGTATTCTTCTTGAACATTTTCGTTCATGTTTTTTACCAAGTATTTTAAACTCAGTTTAACCACTTTCTTTGATTTTTATAATTGCAACTATCCTTAATCAGCTGTATACTTGCTTGCAAATTCTCTACAGGAAATTTTTTTCCAGGAGGAATTAGCAACTTCCCCTCCAAGTCAACTGTCATTTCGCTCTGACTTTCCCCTAAATCCATAGTGCCATCGATACGGTGACCAGATTTCTGTGGCCAAAAATCGGGACATTTCTAAAGCATCAAATCCGAACATAAAATTTTTGTTTTTAGAATAAAAAGGCTTAATACAGTTTTATTTAAAAAAAAAAACAAAGAGAAAGAAATTAAAAAATGTTTATCTATTATGTTTTTATGAAAGTACAACTTACTATGTAAAAAACATGTAAATCAAAATTTCAAAATTTGTAGAACAATTTGAAACATTTTATTCAGATTTTCTAGAATTGTTTGGAGTATGCAGTTTTGAAGCCCATAAAATTTTACAAAACTGCATACTCAGATTGTTTCTAAGAAATCTAATTAAAATGCTCAACATTTTGATGAAGCTTTGCCGAATTTTGCTAATTTTTGTACAAAGTTTCAAATTCCGACATACATGGTCTTTATTAGATTACGAGCCACACTTTCATAAAAAGGAATAAACATTAAATAGTCGAAAGGGGAGTAGCCAAAGAAAGCTAAAATGTCTCTTCCCTATTTATATTTTCCCCACTCTATCTACAGCCTATGTTTTGATACCATTTGTGTTTAAATCCTTTAGATTTAAATA
>NW_023459784.1:19440-20477 GCF_013731165.1 Rhagoletis pomonella | reverse complement strand
AGATTTAAATAGCGATTTTTTGTTAGTTATGCATTTCTAAAATTTTTTATAAAACCTATCCAAATATAGCCGTTTTTTAAGTTTTGGAATTTATTAATTTTTTTTTATTTGCAAAATTTTTCACTTAAGAATTGAATTCCATTGAATTGGGTAAAGTGCAGAAAGTTTTCTATTTTTAAACATTTAAAGAGAAATAATAAAGTGTTTGGTTTTTGCTGCAAAAATACGTTTATCGGGTGCTTAGTTTTTTTTTTATTTCAAGGCGTCGAAGTGACTCGAGGAAGTTTTTTGTGGTTTATTCCATTTATAATGTAAGTATTTATTTTTTCAATAAAGTGCTCAAGTTTATTTAAATGCATATTTGAAGTAACTCACCATTTGGGTTTAAATCCTTTTAGATATTTTAGTAATTTTTTAAGATATTGCGGAAGTTTATATGTATAAAATCTACGAAAATAGCGATTTTGAATTTCTAAAAGCTCAAACAGACGGCAGCGTTGATCCGGATTAACTCGGACTTAATCCGGATTAACTGCTGTTAATCTGTCTGTTTGAGCTTGAACACCCCTATGCTGTAATCCGTCGTAGATTCGATTTTGCTACGAATCGTACAATTGGTATGCTGAAATCCGCGTTGTCGTATCGTAATTTCGAAATTCGGAGGCCATCTTCGAAATTGGGAAAATTTTAGTTTGGCATCCCAGGGGTACCAAACTAAGGTGGCTATAGAAGGGTAGAGGGAGTTCTCCTGATTGCAAATATATAGTTTTCAGCTGCGGGAGGCTTCTAGTTTTTAGGTTATTTGTTGTTAAAGTTTGTAAATTAAAGTAACCTCTCGGCGCTATTTCACACAATAAACACGATATTTACGTAAACACTTTGGCAAAATAGTTGCAACAAAACGCCGCACAATCAAATATATATATATATATTTTACATTTATTATGTATTTTTAGTAAAATAAGTATGTTTTTCAAATTATCACGCACTTATATATGTACACGCACATTGTGAATAGAGAAATGTTGTTTCAACCA
>NW_023459784.1:6184-19340 GCF_013731165.1 Rhagoletis pomonella | reverse complement strand
CTAGGTGGTCGGGCACATTTTTGTCAATGGAGGTTCATGCCCTCTCCAAAAAGGGTGGTTGGAGGTGCCACGGAGTGGGCGCCCACCGCCCCTTTAACGAAGGCCCGTATTGGAAAGCCAACCCTTTTTAATGGGGAATATAACCCCACACCCTCCTTTGCTTCTAATTTAACGCTGAACTCAAAAACGAGTAAGATAAAAACTGTTCTCTTTTATTGTTAATTTCTTAGATGTGGCTGCACTCTTCTAATGTCAGTGTGAAACCATGGTTGAAACCAAGGTTTATTAAACAAGGTGTGATTGACAACTCAGTTATGCTCTCTTTTAAGGTACTATTATGCCAAAAAATATAAACAATCGATTCAAAATTCATACAAAATTTTTTCAATTTGACTTTATAGGATGGTTCTTCTGAGAGCAATGTCAAATTCAATCACACTTTGTTGAATACATTTTGATTGAAACAACATTTCTCTATTCACAATGTGCGTGTGCATATATAAGTGCGTGATAATTTGAAAAACATACTTATTTTACTAAAAATACATAATAAATGTAAAATATATGTATATATATATATTTGATTGTGCGGCGTTTTGTTGCAACTATTTTGCCAAAGTGTTTACGTAAATATCGTGTTTATTGTGTGAAATAGCGCGGAGAGGTTACTTTAATTTACAAACTTTAACAACCAATAACTTAAAAAATATAAGCTTCCCGCAGCTAAAAACTATATATTTGCAATGAGGAGAACTCCCCCAACCGTTCCATAGCTACCTTTATGCGGAACTCCGGGGATGCCAAAGTGAATTCCAGCCCAACCATCCCCTGGTGTGAACGGCCTTTCAACTAATCGCAAAAATTCAGAATAACCCATATTTTTTATAAAAAATTAGCGGAAAAAAATATTAGAATAGAAACTAGTGCATAAATTGTAAAAAATTCGCTGTGCCTATACTTTTTTCCAGCAGTGTATGTAAATCATTTTAGATGTTTTTCATTTTAATTTTGTATTCAAGTAGTTATGACGCAAAGCACAACAAAAACCATAAAAATTACAGTTCTAAATTGTATTCAAAGTTCAGGAAAACTAATCAAGTTTTCATGAAATTTTTGGACTTTTTAATCAGATTTTTTTTAGAAAATTTTAAATTAAAGTGCGCCCCGCTTAAACTTGCACTTTATTATACAACAATTTAACGGGCTAAAAAAAAAAATTGTTATAAAAAATTTATTTGGATGTTGCCAAAATGTACCTTATGTATGTACATAAGTCGAAATTACCTAATGTACCTAATGTAATGAAAAAAAAATATTTTTATGTAAAAATAACCAATGTATCTAAAGGTTAAAACGCCAACTTAACTTTTTCCCTATACGCTTTTAGGCCTGTGAAAACAGGCGTGGTGCGGTACAGGGCGGTATAATCGCGTACGATATGCGGTATTAAATACCATGACGGTATATGAGAACACTCAAACAGAAGCGATACTACAGGTGCGGTTTAGTTTGTACCACAGCGTCCATAGTTGACGGCGCTATATAAGTAGTCTGTTCCAATAGCAGTCCGGTTTACAGGATTTAGTCAGAACTTACAGGAAGTCGTTCCTATTGACATAAAACCTGTAAGTGGGAACACTTTTGAGAGAGTAACTGAGCAACTGTTCCTAGTCAGAAGTTACAGGATTTAGTCCGGAGTTTCTTTTCCTGTAAGTTCATGAAAAGTGTCAAACGATCAGCTGATTTGCATGTGCAAGCAAAAACTAACAGCGGTGAAAGCAAAGTACCTTATGTTTGTAAAAAAATGGAAGTAAACAACGAAATGTTTGAATATGTATAGATTTTAATAATTATTTAGAGATATTTCAGCTAAAGCAGTGTTGTACAAATGACATGTAAACAAACCGACTGACGTTTTACAGGAAATAGTGCTTTTTGCGTTCCTATGCACTTCTGGATCTGTTCTCCTTTTACTCTCATTTGAGAGATTAAAATTGTAGTTTGACAGTTCCACAGGTTTTAGTCTGAAGTTCAAAGGAACAGACTAAAGCAGATATTTCGTAAGCAGAGTTGCAATTTTGAGCTAGAGTTCAACCACATCAGATATAATAATATTATTAATAAATTAAAATTAAACTAAAAAACTTTTATAAAAATATAAATATTGAAAGAGGAATGCGTTGCAAAATGTTGTAGAGGGCCGTTGATTTTTAGCTTTACCGGACTGCACCTGGTTGAGTGCCTTTGCTTATATCGTTTCCGCATAACGTAGGGGATTATACCGTCCCGTATAGTGTTTATTTGTAGAGGACTATTTGTTGGGATATTAATATTAATACAAACAAGTCATATTCACAGATGGCTGCAACGAACTCTGGTTTGGAAATGCAACACGTTAAGCAATCTACAATTGAAGAACTTTTGGGCAAAAAGTTCTTTTCTGCCGACGACTTCTATAAAGCGTTTAAAGAAGCCCAAAATGCCGATAGAGAAGCTTTCGTCTAGCGAGATAGTCAGAGGCTGAAGAAAAATATCAAAAACAAGGCTTTGTTAAAAAGCAAAATCGTATACAAGTGCGTTTTCGGAAGGTTCAGGGAATCCAAGAATAAAGGAGAAAGAAAGGTTTCGTAAGTAGTTCTTTTCTTTCAAATACAGTATTACCCGATATAAGCATGGCCGAAAATGTACGATGTTCGGTGCTTATAAGCGGGGAGTGCTTTTATGAAAATCCCGTTTATAAGCGCTAACTGTGCTTAAATTGAAGTCCTCGGTTATACTCGTATGGAAGGAAATTTTCTTACAGTTACCGTGCTAATAAGCGGGAAATGCTTATAACCGGGGTGCGTATATAAGATGAGTGTTTATATTGCAACAAATTAGTTTTTTATTCGCTTTTGCCCCTATTATGAGTTGCATTCGATCTTCGACTGTGGTCGAAAGTGCTGATCGAACGAATTTTCATTTGGTATTATGACGCTCATTCGATGAAGAATAACGCTATTGTGAATTTTAATCGTTTAAATTGTTCACAATAGTATATTTTTCCCCGCCGAGAAGCTTTGTTTATAAATCGAGCAAACTAAATAGAGTGCTTATACATATCTATGTAAATTTGTGCTAATTAAATAAAGCAAAAAAGAAAGCGAGTTTATAAAAACTTTGTAAAAATGACTACAACGGAGTTCTGGTTCGACGATTCGTCAGGATGAGAGCTTAGTAAACTGGTCAGGACTAGAAAACGTTTAAGTGTAGTCTTTCGAATATATTTTGACATATATTTATGAAATTCGTCTTCAGATTTATTAAAAACTTCCGACTGTCTAAAGAGGCGTTTGTGAGCCAAATGTATTTAAAATATTTTAAAACTATCAACAGCTCAAGCAACAGCTCTTCGAGTTTGTTCTCAGAGATCGTGCCAACTGAGTATTGGAATTTGCTTTAATAAGTAAAACCAGCTTTTCGAGCATATGTTTAGTATTCACGACGTTAGAACTGCAAGAAATTAATAAAAAAAAATTAAAATTAGTGTCTAGCCGCCAAAAAGTAAGAAAATAAACCACCGATAACCACCGATGACCGAAAGCAACTAATAATAAGGGCCTTTTAGTTATATGTTAATATTTTGACCAAAACCAAAATGTATATAATAAGCATTACAGCTTAGCGACCGCACACAGAAACTTGATTACATAGCTCCGAAAAGCCGTATCGCATCATGTGATATGTATTTGCTTTAGTAGTATTAACGAAAATATGGAAATTGCGACTTAAGTGTAGAAATGGATAGGGTATCTGTAGTTTAAGCAAGTAATGGAAACATTTTGTAAAGATAAAGTAACATCTATAGGCGAAGGAATTTTATTAAAGCGTTGTCAGTTAAAGTTAATTTTAAGTTAATTCTAAAGTTAGTAAATTTGTTGACAGGAATTCTTCTTTAAGCCTAGTATCCAGCTTTCAAGAAAAGCAAAAACTCCATATAAAATGACGTAAAAGAAATGGCAAAGAAATTTTCTTGTGTAAAATTTTCTTGAGGCAGTACGCAGTTCTTAAGAAATTTTCTACGCTTTCTACTACGGTTTTCTAAAGTTTTTTTGTGAAAAAAGACCACAAGGCTACCCATGCTTGCAACAGAAATATATGCCCGTTCCATTATTTCTTGAGGAAAGAGTGAGGCAACAGGCTGGTGAAGTACGCTACTAAGTTAAACGTTACCTTTATTTTGACTACACTCTAAAAAGTGCATGTAAAACTACTACTGAAAAGTGTACATTTTTCAACCAGAATCTGTAAATATACGCATAAGATGTCCAAGATTTGATTTTGAACATGAGTTGTTAAAAATATACACACGAAATGTTCAAAATTACAAACGTTTGGAAAGTAAAAATACAGTTTCTATTAATAATAAACATTAAGTGCTAATATTTAGTCAATTTTAAACATTTTATGTGTAATTTTGCTCTACGCATATATCACAATATGTCAAACTTTTATAAAATAAGTTCGCCAAAGTGCAATTTTGTCGGAAGCTTAATGTGTACTAACCTATTTTTAAATTTTGTTTAAATTTGCGCATATTAAGGTAACCAGTTTCCTCTCTTAACGAACGTAAATTTACACACCGTGTTAATTAAATTAAACACAGCTTATCATATGTGTGGCGTAGAACAAATTTCAAGTTTGTTTTGTGAATTCTAAACACTTATGCCCGGTTGTACCAGTCAATTTTAAATTTATCAGCCTGTTAAAATTTAAAATAATAATTTTCCGAACAAAATTGTGTAGGATTAGTGTTAACAATTACACGGTTTACATATAAAATTCAAATATATTAAATTTGCTCTAAAAAATTGTTGTTGAAATTTACGCATATCAAGAGAGGTAACCAGTTTCCTCTGCTAATGTGTGCAAACTCAAACGCTGTCTGTTTACTTTTACATACCAAATTTGTCGCGTAGAGAAAAATTACACATAAAATGTTTGAAGTTGACTAAATATGAGCACTTTATGTTTGTTATTGTATATGTGTATATTTTAAAAATCTAATGCTCAAAATCAAATCTTGAACATCTTATGCGTATGTTAGCACAGATTCTGGTTGAGAAATAGACACTTTTCAGCAGCAGTTTTACGTGCACTTTTTAGAGTGTAGTGTTTCTGATAGAACTGCGTATATAAATACAGATTTTTCTTAGAAAAACGCTAAATGCAACAATTGCCGAATTAGTAATTTAAGCCCTAAATTCGCGTTGTTCTTTATAAACAGTAGATTGAAAATTTGTTCTTAAAAACTCCTAACCTCTTAAGTTAACTTGTCTGAAATTTGACACTATCAAAACTGAAAGGGATTTTTTTAAATTTATAAGTTCAATTTTTAATTGAATCAATTTTTAGCTAAAATTCTATAATGATTTTAATAGATGCTACTAATGGAAGTTGCTTTTCTAATCACCTTAAAAATCAAGGCCATTTAAATGGTATTTGTTTTTATGCGAATTTTGGTTCTGTGTTTTTATAAATTAAATTTATGGTCACAATGTCCCGTAGTTATAAGTAGAGTTCACTCTTGGATGCGAAAATGCGAAAGACAAAAATTAGCCTTTGTTTTGTTGCTTTGCAGTGCGTTTGTGCGAAACGACGCCATAACGGTGCCATATGTTTGTTTGTTGCCGATTTTCGCACTTTCGCTCAAACGCACACAGTTTCGCATGAAAGAGTGAACTCTAGTATAGTCAAAATAAAGTCGACTCTAAAGTTAAAAGCAGTTTGTTTTTACAGATATACCATTGAAAGTTATATCAAAAATCTGCTTTTAACTTTAGAGTCGACATTATTTCAACTATAACTACGAGCCAATATGTATAATAATGATATAATAATCGTAGTTGGATTTCGTGGAACTACGAAAGCGATATCACTGAATTCGAATTGGTATGAGCATGACATGATTTGAATACACACCCGGCAGACATTAGTGTTAACTAACGATTGTAGAGAGCATAGTTTGGTATTGGTGAATGTAATTGGCAATTAAATGACGAAAAAAAGATAATTGTAAGAGCTTGTCTATATGTGGGGGCTTATAACAGTGTACGACAATTTTAGTTTTTTTTTCTGGGAAATTGATGAAACCAAGTTATTCTTAAAGTCTGGATTGTATGTATATGTATATAAAAGAAGTTTCTCAGTTTTCCCAGGTTGGCAATTCTAAGCGCTTTTCTTCAATTGAAATTTGGTGGTCGCAAAGCAGCATTTAAAAAAAAAATAAAAGTGACTTAAATGCAAATATTTATAGATTGAAAAGACGTTCCTTGAATCTGAATTTGCAATTTATTTTTACCATAAACCGCCATTGGGTTGCGCTTTAATGCAAAAAACGTGAAAAAAGTGCAAACCAAGTTTCATAATAAGGGTCTTCCCTTAAACTCGTAAAAACCTCGTTAACCTCGCAAAGCTCGTAAATTTACGTGCCTCGTAAAAGAACTGTCAAAACTTGTATGGAGCTCTATTTACGAGCCCTTTGCAAATTTACGAGGTAAGTTTGATGCGCAAACGACCTCGTAAACTTCAGTGTAAAATTAATAAATTTCATCCACTAACTGTATTTACATGGGTTTTCTGCTAATTCTCGCATTTTTAATTATGTTTTAGCTTTCATTCGATCTCACGGGCTGTTATGAAAAATACTACGAAACAAAAATGTATTCACAAAACCCTTTTCAAACTGTCAAACAGTCACTTTACGTAAATCTTTACACATTTGTATAACGAGGGCGTTCCCGTAAAAGCCTCGTAAACTTATGAGTTTTACACAGTTTAGGACTTTACGAGTATAAGGGAATCCCCTAGAAGTTTTTTTTTGCAACAAAGCGCTCCCAGTGGCCGTTTCAATTAAAAAGAAAAGGGAAAAGGGAGAAATTACTTTTCTATATATATACGATCCAGACTTTCAGAAAAACTTGGTTTTATAAATTCCCCTGCTGACTGCTGAACAGTGTAATATAGCACGTGGTATGTTTTCACCGAAAGCAGTTCGGAAATTTCGTGCAACGCTGGCTTTACTGAGTCACGTCAAAACCTCTCTGCTGGGTTGCTGGACATTGCAATATAGAAAGGAACGAATTAGCCGATGAGATGGCTAGACACGGTCGGAAATGCAAATTTCCGAGCGGACAACTCCCTACTGCCACCGATTTCTTTTCTGCCAAGGGGGATCGAAGAATACAACCAATGAACTTTGGATCAATTGGGACGACTGTGAGGTCTCAAGATCCTTGTGGCGGAGACTCAATAAGAGTCGTACTGAGGAACTATTGACACTAAACAAATCTGCAGTTAGGGCTCTTACCGGTGTAATCACAAGGCACTGTGCTATCGGGATAAGGATGAAGAGGAATCGATTCACCGTTTCTTATGTCAATACCCAGCTCTTCAGAAAAAGCGTCTCACGCTTTTTCAATCGGCCCTATGCTGAATATCGTCATCGTCAGTAAAAGTGACGATACGGCCATCGTCAACTATGTTACTGATACGCTGACGATCGTCGACGATGACGATATTCAGCATAGGGCCGAATAGCTCGAGGGAGATATCGGAGGTGAAAATATCGAACATCCACGACTTCATCCGGGATAATAAATGCTTTAACAGACTTTATACTGACATTATGGATTAACCTCGGTTAGAAGGATGTGCCTGGCACTCACAGTGGGCAAATCTGCCTCCGAGTGGAAGTACGAGTCATTCGTATGCGCATTCCGACCCTCACCTAACCTATGTTTTCAACCCTTTAAATTAAATAAGATTGTTTATTAAATATACTATTTATTACATATATTTTAAGTTGTTGATCTTCTTATCGGCAATTGAGTTCTAACCTAGATCTATCAGCGCTGTCGTTCCCACAATAGTTAGAGAAATGCCCTAGGTTCCTGATACTGGCATCAAATATTTACAAGCATTCGAGATTGTGTTTTCTTGGATAGTTTATTAAAATTCGGATTAAGTGATGTCGTTTTCATAGACTTCACAAAAATCGGTACATGAATGAATTCTTTAACTGATCCTATTATTATATTGTATATCATACTTACTATATCCAATAATAGAACAATCAAATGTGGTTGCCCAGCGTCAATCACTGTAAGAGTGAGAAAAGATAGTGAGCACAGTCTAGAGTATTTACAAATAACGGAGGCGAATATTGATCACGCAAACCATGATCACTCGAAGGTATTCCTACAAGTACTTACAAAAATTTAACAAAATAAAAGCATCTATTTTCTGCGTAGATGTTTTATGACTACATCCCTAGATCCCGCTGTTAAAGAAAAAATTGAGGATGCTCTCAAACTAAAATGTAATGTGCACGGTGTAAGGCGCAATGCCAAGTACTACAGAAATCTTAGCGCAAAAATAAAGAAATCTGATGCCGATATGGAGAGCCTACAACTTTTCGTGAAAGAATTAGAGGTTACACACGGTGAGAGAAAGTAGTTTCAGTCCCCATCTTGTTTTTTTGTATGTACCGAATAAAAATAATATTATTTATTGGTTTAGGAGCTTCGTCCATAGAAATTTTTGTTGGCGAGGGCAACGTATTTAAAGGTCTTTATTTTTGCACAGACCAAATGAAGGCTGCCATGCTTAAATGGGGCGAAGTTATTTTCTTAGATGGTACATATAAACTTTTGGCTACTGACCTGACCCTTATGGTTTTTTTGGTCGAGGACTCTAACACAGGAAGTGAGGTTGTGGGAATATCACTCCTCGTACAAGAGGACCGCGAGATATTTAAGTGGCTTATTGATGCGTTCAAATTGAGTCACGATAACCACTCACAAATCAAGTGCTTTATGGCCGATAAGGATTTACTAGAAAGAGACGTTTTGAGAGAAGTTTTCCCAAATGTACCTATTTACATCTGTCGTTATCACGTCCTGAAAACATTTTCGCGACAAATTCCTACTCGAAGAGGAGAAACACAAATGAAAGAAATTTGTCTAAAATTATTACAAGATATGGTTTATAGTGGCTCAATGGAGGAGTACACCAAAATTTATAAACTATTATGTGAAGTCGCAAATAGAGAAATTTTAGAATATTTCAACAAAAACTGGCACAACATATTTCATGAGTGGACCGCGTTTAGTATGCGGGACCAAAACTTAGGCAACTTCACTAACAACAGGTTAGAGTCAATCAACAAGCACTTAAAAGCCGTGATCCCCAAAAGAAGTTCACAGCTCCAATTCTTAGGATCATTTTTCGTTTGGCTGCAGTTCCATAACAATGAATCGGATTATAAAACGTCCAATGCATTTTTGAAGCAGCCAGTAGATGCGACCAACTTACTTTTAGATGAAAAAAAATTTATGGCCATCTTAATGCCAATACCATTCAAGAAAGTGAAAGATGAAATTGCAGCCTCTACGGACAGAATTTTAGCTGTGAAATATTGCATCCGAAAGAAGCAATTTTCAGTAAAAGAAGCTGAAGAAACTTTCAAAGCTACGCCAACAGATTGCGAATGTAGTTTTCTTTCTTCTATGGCCTCACTGCCTTGTAAGCATATTTTCGCTGTAAGAAAGTTTCTTAAAATGCCACTATTTGCTCCGGAGTTGTGTCCACAACGGTGGACCAAGGAATCAATGCTTGAAACGCACCCACGCCTCAGAGACAGTGGTATTACCAAAAGTAGTACTAAAACGACACCTTTATTAAGGCGTACGTCAAAGGAAGACAAACGCAGAAAGCTTAACGTTAATGGAAAACGAAAAATTATGAAACCGATTCTCGACGATATACTCGTATCTTGCAGCGAGTCATGTTCTTCCGACTTCGACAAGAAAAAACACCAACTTATTTTAATTCAAAATGCATGGAGACAAGGGCTGGACCTCGAAGTTAAAGTAAAAAAAGATGGCAAAACGCAACAAGATTCGCAAATTGAAGAGCACTCATTGCCTAGTTCATTTATTGAAAGCGTTTTGGATATATCGCAATTGTCGCTCGATTCGGACAAAACTGCATCGTAATCGGCTGATTCATGCTTAGCAAATGTGAAAATGCCTGCCCCACGGAAAACGAAGGGTCACCCATCAAAATTTTTGGAAACATGGAAATAAAATTGTATGTAGAATACGGGAGAAGCCACTCATATGGTTACAAAAAAACGTAAGATAATTTCTTTGTAATTACTACAAATAGAACTTGTTTTATATCTTACCTTTGTTGTTTGTTCGGAAGCAAATTCCGTCATGCCAGATGCTCATCCATCAAAATTGGAATTTAATAGGGCAATTCATCTAAAGGCGTAAGTGCCTCGTAACCCTGCAAACCTTGCAAAATTAATAAATTTTGTATGGAAAACGAGGCATTTACGCGTTAAGATGAATACCCGTAATATAAGATACATATGTACATCATATTTGCTCTTAATTTGCAGATGCTGTGCTGAAATTCTGATTACCAGGGACAATCTGGAAGATGCTGTAGGTACATCCAAAAAGTTAGATAATATCGTTCTTTAAAAAACTCCCACGCAATGAATTAACCGTAGTAAATTTAAAAATTTGCTCTGTAAATTAATGATCGTTTAAAAAAATTGCGCTGATTCAATAATCAGCGAATTTGCTTATTTTGGAGAATTACTATATTATTATATAAACGATTCTAAAATCTGGTTTTTTATTTGTTATTTCAGATTTTCACGAGCCAAAAAACTTTGCTTATGCTTCAAAAAGTAAAAACCATCGCTACCATAAATAACTGAAAGAACATATTAGCTTACAAAAGTTTTTAGTTAATTATGTAAATTTTAAAGTAATAATAAAATTATGTGAATATAACATAGCGGCATTCAGGGTGTCCTAGACCACCCGCCCATCACTTCTCAAATGGAGGAAAATGTTTATTGACAACCGAAGTTCGAAGGCTGAAAAAGGCACTTCTGTGAAAAAAGTTTCAAATAAAAGTATTTTGATGCGCAAACTCCGAATCTGTGGTAAAAATATGTATGTATCTAATTAAAAAAAAAATGACTTCTGGTCAGTTTAGCACACTTCCGGTCGAAACCGGAAGTCGGTAATACGAGCAACCGATAGATCATGCTCGACTGGGTAGTTCATATCCCTACGTTTTCCAATAAAAAACATTTTCCTCCATTTTAGAAGGGGTGGACGGGAGGTCTAGGACCCCCTGTATATGTACTTACTTTTAAAATTCCAATAGTGAAGCAAATACTCGTTTTCAAAAAAAATTACTAATAACTACGTGCGCGAAAGTATTAGTATAAGAGTATATGTATATTATAAGAAAGACAAAATGTATATGTATTTTGTTGGTAATGGGCTCATAAAGTGTCAAAATAAAATTTTTCATCAAATTGATTTGCTAGCATTTAAAATATTTGCAAGAAACAGATGCACATTCGCTTTGCAAAATAATTTGATTGCTTGTGATTATTTGAACTACTTGTATATAGAAATTAATTGTATGGAGCCCAAAAAATTTTAAGGAAATAAAATCGGCTGATCTACTGCAGCCACCTGCTTTATATGTCTGGCATGAAATGTAAAAAAAAAATACAATACAAATAAGTACAATTTAACATTATTGTTATTACTATTAATATATAACATAAAAATAAAATACGAAATAATACAATTTCACATTGCGAACTCGAATTTATATTTGCATCTGGAATGAAGAAAGAAATTTAGAGTTGTAATAATATCTGTGTTCAAAAACAATAACCGCCTAAGTCGAAAACCCCGAATTCGAGGAAAAGCGTAAGGTTAGCCTTGTGGGGAAACCAAAATATTTTCGTCTGAGACCCTTAAAATAATAGCTTAGCTACTAGCGAGCAGAATATTTCACATACACTTCAACTTCAGCGGTTATTGGGTATGACCAGATATTTTCACATGGAATGTATAAAAAAATTAAAATTTCACATTAGTATCACATTAATAATTTCATCTGTAATGAAGAAAAAAGTTTGCTTTAATATTTTCACATTATAATTATTATTAATATGAAATGTAATCAGAAAATTAATTAAAAATTCATAATAAGGGTACTCATCCAAAAGCGCAAAACACTAGCACACTGTGCAATTTCAAAGCCTCACAAATGAAATGTAAACATTTGTATGAAAAGCCTTTTGCACAAATAGGGCAGCCGTTCGCAAGGTTTTTGTGACTAATAATGGCCCTATTATGTATGGCGACTGATAGCCGATAGGCAACCATATATTAAAATTCGTATTACGTATGGCGACTGGCTACTGATTGTCGGCTACTGAGGGTAGTAGCGGCATTTTCTGTTTCTCGTGTATGACGATTTTGTTATTTGTTTATATAAATTGTTAAACACATTGGAGCAAAGTTGAAATTACTTCGAAATGTATATGTAAAAAAAAAATAAATTCGGATGTCGTCTGCGCTTTTCTGTGTTCTGAGATGAATCGCTATCCATAATACAAAGTACGATACTGTTAGCCATGGCTACTAGACCAGCAACTAGACCTCAGTCGCCATACATAATAGGGCCATAAAATTTGCGCTATGTGGCGTGCAACGAATAATCAGCTGTTTTGTTTGCTTTTATTTTAATTTAAATGTAGTTGTCGTATAACTTTATAAATTCTCGCGGTTTGATTTCTTTCGGCATTTTGGATTTTAATTGTTTAACTTTTTTAATTGGGACTTGTCAAATATTTAACTGTCCAAAATTTAACAAAAGATTTATAAATTTCCTCACTGCGCAAAGTTGCCCATATATAAAAATTGCGCGTATAGATGAGTAACCCTAATATAAATTCACATAGCTCACATTCATATGTATATACATATAAATATTCATCTGGAATATAGAAAGAAGTTTAGAACTTTATTAATGTTTCACTTGGCATGTAGAAATAAAATTTATTAAATATAAAATTTCACATTGCATACTAGAAAGAAAATTGTAGTCTTAATAATATGCAATCAAGTTAATGTATGTACTTTTAAACCAGTGCAATCCAAAGTTATTTTTCCTTAATCAGATGTTGAATGTAGTATTTAAAACTGATTAATAAACAATAAAACACAACAAGAGTTCATTATTTAGGAAAACAATAGTCCTTACTCGACGATTCGTTTTGGTTCTT
>NW_023459784.1:5081-6084 GCF_013731165.1 Rhagoletis pomonella | reverse complement strand
TATTTAGGAAAACAATAGTCCTTACTCGACGATTCGTTTTGGTTCTTAGTTCTGGTTAGGCTTATAGCTCAGTTATGCATACTTTGCACTGCACGTATGTAACGCTGGGTAACCGCTTATACGCAAAGCTCATTTAACAGAATCCTTATGTGACAACTCTCATGCGCTGCCAAGCATGCCTTACTGAGACATTAAAAGAAGATTGGAATGAGTCAAGGCGCATCCATACAAGGTGGTGGCAATTGCATATAAGTAAAAATCCCGTGTATTTTGTTATTGCTTTTTTGTACATCAGGACGTCAAGACGAAAGAAAATAGATAATTTTCGCCATTTCGTTTTGTTGACATCCTAAAGTTACGCCATTTCGTCTTGGATGACATTCTCCTGTACTAGTGTAGAGACAAAAATATCCAATCAGCTGTTCAAATAACACCACCTTGTATAGATGCGCCTTGGAATGAGTATTCGTCGTCCCTTGTAAAGTGTAGGTGGGGGCGTTGTGAAAAGTCGATGGGTATTTCGGGCTTGCTCGAGATGCAATCACAACCGCAGTGTTGCGCGAATTATTAAAGTATCACGTTCGGTGTGAATTTCTAGCAAAATGTTATCAGTTGGGAGGTTGCAACAGTATTGCAAATATTCATCAGTGCTGCAGTATTGCCGCTTTTATTACGTGCCTCGAACAGGCGCTTCATGTGGCACTGGCGACACTGGTGACACTGGTGACACTGGTGACACTGGCGACACTGGCGATACTGGTGACACTGGCGACACTGGCGACACTGGTGACACTGGCGACACTGGCGACATTGGCGATACTGGTGACACTGGCGACACTGGTGACCCTGGCGTCACTGGCGACACTAATGACACTGGTGACACTGGCGACACTGGCGACACTGGTGACACTGGCGACACTGGCGACATTGGCGATACTGGTGACACTGGTGACCCTGGCGTCACTGGCGACACTAGTGACACTGGTGACACTGGCGACACTGG
>NW_023459784.1:4793-4981 GCF_013731165.1 Rhagoletis pomonella | reverse complement strand
GACACTGGCGACACTGGCGTCACTGGTGACACTGGCGACACTGGTGGCACTGGCGACACTGGCGACACTGGTGACACTGGTGACACTGGCGTCACTGGTGACACTGGCCACACTGGCGACATTGGCGATACTGGTGACACTGGTGACACTGGTGACCCTGGCGACACTGGTGACACTGGTGACACTGG
>NW_023459784.1:4284-4693 GCF_013731165.1 Rhagoletis pomonella | reverse complement strand
GTCACCAGTGTCACCAGTGTCGCCAGTGTCGCCAGTGTCGCCAGTGTTGCCAGGGTCACCAGTGTCACCAGTGTCACCAGTGTCGCCAGTGTCGCCAGTGTCACCAGTGTCGCCAGTGTCACCAGTGTCGCCAGTGTCGCCAGTGTCACCAGTGTCGCCAGTGTCGCCAGTGTCACCAGTATCGCCAATGTCGCCAGTGTCACCAGTGTCGCCAGTGTCACTAGTGTCGCCAGTGTCGCCAGGGTCACCAGTGTCGCCAGTGTCGCCAGTGTCACCAGTGTCACCAGTGTCACCAGTGTCACCAGTGTCGCCAGTGTCGCCAGTGTCGCCAGTGTCACCAGTGTCACTAGTGTCGCCAGTGTCGCCAGGGTCACCAGTGTCACCAGTATCGCCAATGTCGCCAGTGTCG
>NW_023459784.1:3678-4184 GCF_013731165.1 Rhagoletis pomonella | reverse complement strand
CGCCAGTGTCACCAGTGTCGCCAGTGTCGCCAGTGTCACCAGTGTCATTAGTGTCGCCAGTGACGCCAGGGTCACCAGTGTCGCCAGTGTCACCAGTATCGCCAATGTCGCCAGTGTCGCCAGTGTCACCAGTGTCGCCAGTGTCGCCAGTGTCACCAGTATCGCCAGTGTCGCCAGTGTCACCAGTGTCACCAGTGTCACCAGTGTCGCCAGTGCCACATGAAGCGCCTGTTCGAGGCACGTAATAAAAGCGGCAATACTGCAGCACTGATGAATATTTGCAATACTGTTGCAACCACCCAACTGATAACATGTTGCTAGAAATTCACACCGAACGTGATACTTTAATAATTCGCGCAACACTGCGGTTGTGATTGCATCTCGAGCAAGCCCGAAATACCCATCGACTTTTCACAACGCCCCCACCTAGACTTTACAAGGGACGACGAATACTCATTCCAAGGCGCATCTATACAAGGTGGTGTTATTTGAACAGCTGATTGGAT
>NW_023459784.1:1236-3578 GCF_013731165.1 Rhagoletis pomonella | reverse complement strand
AATCCCTGTGAGTTTTATCGCAAACTTAAATTCACTTTCCCCCGGCCTGGGTGATTTGAGATGGAATGAGCCATATACATATGTATGTACATGCAAACATCCATATGTACACATGTATGTGAGTAGATCAGTGGTGTACAGCGCTGGAAGAGCTTCTAATTCAAGCGCAACATTTTTGTCTCAGCCAGCGTTGCCGTTTTGATACAATTGTATAATTTATGATCATTTTTTTTCTAAATTTTAAGATTTGATACTTTTTTGTTCACAAATGCCCCATTTTGATTCTTTTTGCTGGCAGAAATTAATTTTTGAAAACTATGTATAATATTACTAGTTTAAAGGCCAATAATATTTTTCTTGTTATTTCAAGTCTTGAAATTTTATATGTAGATATTTATAAGTTTGATTTGGTAACTCTTATAAGGGAAATACAACCCGGAATTTATTTGCACACGCCGCTGTTTTTAGGGCCCCTAAACCACACAAAAACATTGTGCAATATCGGGCTTGCGTCGCTCGTTTGTGTGGTGTATGGGGTTGGTTGTACTAAATTGCACAGTTATTGCGCTAAAATCAAAATCATTTTGCACAATAATTTATGTTGTGTATGGTGACAACTGCGCAATTTTCAGTCTAGTTTTGATTTTGGTGTCCAGATCGTGCTGTAAAATATGGATAAGAGCGTAGAAAAAAATATTTTTTTTAATATTCTTTTTTTGCGTTTTAAAGCTGAAGCGATCAAAATATACAACGCACATTCATATATCTTGCACATATTTACTTGAGCAACGTTTCTTCAAAATAAGGTTTGCGCAATTTTAGTGTGTAGTAATTTCCAGAATATTTACTTGTACAAGTCTCGGGTTGCGCAATGATTTTGTGTGGTTTAGGGACCCTATAAGTTTGTTTTTCGTTATGCAACTAAGCATACAGATTCTCTGTTTTTGTTAAAGCAAGTAATATACAATTTTTGTATAACTATGGATTTCATTATAAAATTGTATTTATTAATTGTTTTTCAAATAACAGTTGTGTTTGCTTTTGATACTTTTTCTGCTTAGCAACTGATACTTCTTTTTTCAAACTCGCGGCAACGCTGGTCTCAGCATGTGTGTACTCAACCCCTGCAAAAATCGTTGGACCATCTATTCTCTTGTCGCATATTGGAGTACTTCCAAAGTGGTCCTCTGTCATTCTGTAGCGGACCAACTTGTGTCTCTGCACCAGCTTATTGTTACCCGCCCACTGCTCGTGTTTTAACGAAATGTGATTGAAGTTGAGCATTTGAAAGCACATTTGCATGTCTAGCTGTTGCAGCGTAAGGTCGGTGTTAAGCAGAAATTTTGTTTGGCAAACTGCGTGCAATTGTTGTTGCAGCAAACTCGGAGAGAGCGAGTTTGGCGACTCTCACAGCAAACTAATTTTGTTGGGCCAAACTGCTGTAAAATTAGCGTTGCCATACACAAAAATTGTAGGTAATTGTTGATATACACACAAATTGCAGTGATACCGAAAGACAGAGAACTGAATTTATGCTGAAGGAGCTTCAAAGCTTAGGGCACTGTTAATTACCTATACAATAGTTGCGTTCCTTATCTCCCAGGAATAGCCAGAAAAAGTCCGAAGTAGTCAGATTTAGTCCAAAAAGCGTTCCTTAACTCGAAAATGACAGCAAAAATGAGAGAGCAACACTCAGTGAGAGTGACTCTCTTTAGTCCGAAGTAGTCAGATTTAGTCAGAAGAATTTTTGCTGGCAAAATCTTGAATAGTGTCAAACTCAATTGAATTTAAATTAACGGAAATTAAAGAATACACGAAAAGTGAGAATAATCTAAAAACTAAAAAAAGTGAATTGAAAATGGAAGGAGGCAAAAAATAATTGATATAGTAAGTGTTTATTGTGCTTGTGCTTGTGTGAATGTGTTTTGTGCATACATTTCTATTCTTATTTGACATTAGTTTTGTTGTTGCCATTCTTTGGACTAAAAATTTGGATTTTTGCGTTCCTTTACTTTTTCCTGTTGTTGTCTTTTGGTGAGCGCATTTTGCTTACGCTCTTGCATATTGACACTTTTCAGATTTTAGTCAGAAAAGATAAGGAATGGACCTAATATCATAAAAAATATTAATTTATGCACGATATGTACATCTGAAATTTTCATTTCGTGTTGGCAATAGCCACGAAAACCACAATCAGCGTGCAACCCTGTGCCAAACTCGACATAACCACCTCCGAGCAAACTACGCAGCCGCCATTTAATTTGCCAAACAAAAGTTTATCTGCATAACACCGACCAAAGAAATACTCTAGTCCTTTGTGCATAACAGCCTGTTGGTCAAAG
>NW_023459784.1:0-1136 GCF_013731165.1 Rhagoletis pomonella | reverse complement strand
AAAAAAAGGCATAATTACCTTGTAAAAATAACTCAAAAAAGCTTAAAAGCAAACTTTTTTCTTTTAATAAAAATTGGGGCCTTGCACGCCAAGCCGAGGCGTAGCCTACGGGGGACAGGACGAATACGCCGTCTCCCCCTACCGGAATAAAGGACCTGGACAAAATTACTTTAGCATGAAACTGTAAGTAGAGTGCTCCATAGAATTAAGAAAGATAGATAGATAGAAAGATTAAATTACTAAGAGGAAAGTAAATTTTGAAACAAAGTGACTTGACATGGACGAAAATACCATTCGCACTTTAATGAGTGCCGCTGTTAGGGCAGCAACGGAACAGACAAGACGGGAGGTGACAATCGACTCGACAGTCAGGTGTGATGAATCTCTGGACGTAGTGAAGTCCTTGCCAGAATTCACTGGCGACCAGTCGCGATACGTGTCGTGGCGTCAGGCAGCACATACTGCCTATAAAATTTTCGAAACCGCGCAGGGCAGTTCTAAGCATTATCAGGCCGTGGCCATTATAAGGAACAAAGTAGTGGGTTCTGCGGATTCAATTCTGTCGTCCTTTACCACGGTACTTAACTTCAAAGCTATTATAGCTAGGCTCGACTTAACGTACGCGGAAAAGAAACCGGTCTACATACTAGAATAGGAAATGTCAACTCTTCGTCAAGGAAATCTGGCAATAACTGAATTCTATGACGAAGTGGAGAAAAAATTAACGGCAATAATTAACAAAACGTTGATGTCCTATCAAAACAAGGATGTCTTGGAATCGTTAAATGCGAAGTACCGCCAAGACGCGTTACGGGTATTCATGTCGGGACTGAATCGCCCACTCTGCGATATTTTATTTTCGTCAAGACCATCAGACATGGCGTCAGCCTTAGCACTCGCACAGAAGCTAGAATCCAATCAGGCGCGCTCCTTATTTGCATACAGATTTTCCGATAGTAGATTTCCGGACTTTAGTTTGCAAACACGCAATCTTAATAGAATGCCTCTGGCAAGAAACAGTGTACCATTTCCTAGACAACCAAGCGGACCACCACCACCACGACCAACTCCTATGGATGTAGACCCGAGCCTCTCTAGATTCCTGGTCGCCCAACGAAACGATAGACCCAACGATC
>NW_023459783.1:38204-49229 GCF_013731165.1 Rhagoletis pomonella | reverse complement strand
CTTTAATTAAAAATGCCGTGCGAAGCAATATACGACAGCAAGTTTAAACGAAAGGTGCTACATAACAGCCTATGGCGAAACAGTCTGCATTGCTTGACAAAAACAAATACAAACAAGAAAAGGAAGAAAGAGGAGAAGATGAGGAATGCATCAATATGTGTTGCCAATTGCAAGGACAGACAACTCAGTCGTCCGGCAAGCCAATCGAGCAGGCCAGCCAACTCTCTTTGAAGGGCAATTGCATGTAGAAGCCTCTTTTACTGCAAAGACGTGCGCAAACAAGGTTAATCTGAGATTAAATAGTCGTATATAGCGTGGAGGAGACTGCCTTCATTGCACACACACACACTTACACCTACACACTCAGCCTGCAGAAATTCACGTTTGTAGTCTCTTAAAGGGGCACACCATCAGCCTATATGATTGTACGTTGCTTGCTACTTCAATTTTTCCTCTTCCTTGCTTTCACTCGCTGTTGCTGCAGCTTCTCTCTTCTTCGCCAGCATTTCTCTGCTTACTTATTTTTATCTTATCCTTTGTACAGTGCGACATTTAGCGTGAAAATCTGCAGCTATTTAACTTATAAATTTCACTTGAAAGACCACTTTCCTGCCTGCTTTAATACTTTTTTTTTGCAGTCTGTGTGGGCAGAAGTATACACCCCGTGTCAATTGTATAAACGCACCACATATTGACACGTTTTAACAAGTCTTTTTTTTTGTTCAATTTTGATTATTTTTTTATAAAAATTTTGTTTATCCTTTCAACAAGTTTCAAACTTGTTGCAATATTAAAAAATTTCAGCAAACTTTCGTAAAAATTTCAAACTTTTTAATTAGATTTCTCAGGAAGATTTTGAGTATGCAGATTTATAGCCCATTAAATTTGAGTATAATAAAGTGCAAGTTTGAAGTAGCTAGGACTTACCTTTGATTTTTGGCATTTTTTTTTTTTAAGGTATTGCTCATTTTCGGATGATTTTCGGAGGGGATTTTAAGGCAGGGACCGAAAATAACCGTTTAATATTAATATTTTTATTTTTAGGTCAATACAAAATCGTAATTTTTTGATGTTTATTTTTTCCGATCAAAAGTAAGTGTTAAATTTGGATTTTTATTTTTCTCGATAATGTTTTTTATGACCGATTTTAATCTCTTATGATCTAAAATTTAGATTCTAAATCAATAAGTACTGCTCAAAAAATGGGATAGGCCGCAACATACACTCATATAAATTCATGGCCGTATTTCTGCTACAATTGCTTGCTTCGAAGATTAAAAATAAATGTTAATACTACAAGTTTTTTTATAATTTTTTTTTTTTTGTAATTAGCGACGGCCCAAGTTCAAAAAATTTAAAAAAAAAAATAAGGAAAACAAGCCAAGTCGAATAATAGATGGTTATACATCATTTTAAAGGTCTATAATTCTATATATAAGAAACCAATTTTCATACACTAAGTTTTGTTTCGGGTGCATTTCTTGATTTTTTTTTAGGTTTACGTTGGCGTGCAAAAAATATGGGAGTAAGTTGTAACTGGGGGTCCACGAAAATTTATCTGGTTTTGATAGCAGAGAACAAAAATATTGGCTTGGCTTTATCTATCAGTGTAGGCAGATAATACACTACTCAAAAATATGAAAGAAGCAAAAAAATCAAAATTTTTCGGAAATTTTTGACAGGCCGTATTTCGGTAAAAGATCATCGTATTGAGACTTTTAAAGCTTTAAAATTCTAGTTTACAAATTTCTCGGGTAAAAATTTTTATTAGCTACGGTTCCCATGCAATCCTAACAGATAGCTCGAAAATATAATTTAAACAAATTTCGTTTGCTTTTTTTTTGGTCCACGGGCTTGAAAATTAATTTTGCAGGTATGCCGGCATATGGACCAGATAGCCTCTTTATTACCCTTTGATAATAATATATTAGCGCTTACACATATGTACGTTAGTGTTTGGCCAAGCTTCTCCTCCGATTTGTGGCGTGCGCCTTGATGTTGTCACACAAAGGGAAGGGACCTACAGTTTTACGCCGACTCCGAACGGCGATTGTATTTTTATGAGAAACTGTTTTTCATGGCAGAAGTTCTCACTGAGAAATAAAATTCACATCTTCTCTCTACAACTCAATTAAAGTGCAATCAATTGTGATTTCCTCTTTTGTGAGTTAATTGCGTGCAACAATTAATCACGGTTAGGAGCAACTTTTAATAAACTTTGTACAAGTATTTCGAGATTATGAAAAATATCGTCTTCGCACATTATAAAGACTTTTCCAATACACACAAGCATAGGTTTAGGAGCTTATTGGTTTTGTATACATATGTACATGTATGTATGTATTAACAAACACATATTTTAAATTTACAATATTACTAGTACTTAATCTACATAAATCTTTCACTTAAAATTACACAGTTTTGAAGAGAATTCTTAGATTTAAATGTGTGCATGCCCAACATGTAAGCACGTGGCCTAATTTGAGGCACACCAATGTGAGTTGATTCCAGGTATTCTTACATGAATTTGTAATCATTTTATGATTTAACTAATTAATGCTACAACTTCCTTACATACATACATATGTATGAATTTTGAGTAGTCAAATAACTATTAGACTTGCATATTTAAGTAGAAGAAAATTAAATCGCGTCTTAAACTAATTTAAAATCTCTAGTATTTATAAGAAGTTTTATTCAAGGAAATGCTGAGCATGCCAGGTCTTTAAAATTTATATGTTATTGCTATTAAAGTTGCATAAATCTAAGATTTCATAGAAGTCTCTTTAATTGCAAATTGCTTTAAAATAGTGTTTTATTTTAAAGAAATATGTAATTTCATATGAAAAATTTCCACAGCCTCTACTTCATTGCTTCCATCTTAATTTACTTGCCTTCAACAAAAAATTTAATTCCAGCTGGCACAACTAACTCCACGAAGGCGCTCTCTTTCTCTGTAACACCGAGAATTTGTAATTCAACTACTAAGCTTCCTAGATAGATAGATTTTATAGAGATTTGCATTGAGACCTTGGGTCTTGGGCGCATAGCACAGAGCTCATCATGGCACCTCGTCTAGCCCTAGTGCTCTAATGAAACCAAGCTGTTTCATTTTATTTCATTTCGGCGTTAGAGAGTGAATGTGCATAATGTGTATGTGTTAGCCTTGTTCTCGCACCCACATCGCACTCTAAAAGCAGGTGTGGAGGGGTTTCTGCTGACATGTCGCAATAACGGCATCATCTGTTTATATAGGCCCACAGCCTGCAGTGACCCGTTAGCAATCCTCTTATAAAACTCAGGTTTTTCTTTTGGAATGTGATTACTTAGTTCCCTAGACCTCTTGAGATTGTAACTTACAAGGAGTTCTTTCGTCGGCCTTAGTTCAGATTTCTTTTCCCAATGTGCTCTTCTTAACTGGCGTTCTTTTGCTCTTAACACCTTCCTGCTGGTATTAGGTGCCTATGCTTGCTTTCTTGCTAGTATGTCAGCCTCTTCGTTGCCCTGTATGCCTTTGTGTCCGGGAACCCACAGCAGTTGTACTGTGTTGTGTTCCCCAAGAGGTTCAATCTCGCTACCCATTCTCATACGACGATATGGCCTTTAGTGCAGCCTGACTCTCTCCACAGTTGACATTGTGCTTTCTTCATGGATGTCTGCAGAATTTCTTTCGCACAAACACTGATGGCATAAATCTGCGCTTGAAAGATACTAGGGTAATTCACTTAGGGATCTTGGCCTTAGGGCCGTATATTCCCACCTCCATAGCTTGATCAGTTTTATAGCCATCTGTGAATGCCCTTTGGGCGTGGGACCGAAAGAGGTTATCTGAAATTGTCTCGGCACAGTTCACTTTGCTACATAGTTCGGTCCTGAACTTTTTTATCAATGGTTGTTGCCTTAACAATGTCGCCTCTTTTAAGCTGGGAGATAGCAATCTTGAGATAATGAGCCTGACCATATCTATTAATTCCGATACGGCACTGATGCAAACGGAACCATTATCGGTACTAATTGGCAGTGCGACATGGACACACTAACCACCTTGGTAGGGCTTGAGGCCTATCTAAACTTCTGTCGTACTTTAGTTTCGACTCCACAGCGAGCCAACAATGTCAACTGTACCCACATTTGGGTGTTAAACCACAACCGTTACGATACTCTCCGAGGGGCCGTACCCAAAAAACAAGCTTAAGTAAGCTCTGGCGTCTCCTGTAACCCTTGGTACTAGAAATAAGTCTCCGGTCAGACCTCATAGCCGAAACTATTACCAGTTAAGTTTCCATACCACTCTGGACTGGTGACCATCCTAAACTATCTGAGTACATACATACTTATGTACATATATGGTCTCTTCCTTGAAGCAGAACTAGTTCAACGAATTTTGAAGCACTCGTGAAGATCTAATTTTACATCGAAAATTTTCCAAGCCAAAATTTATAAAAATTCATTTACGCAAAATAATCGTCCCGTTCATCGAATTTAAATAACATGCACCAATTTTTCAAACACATACGCTCAAAGTATTAATAAAATTTAATGCACAATATTCCCTTTAGCCATTGAAAGAAATGTGCCCCAGTAATAATGCTATAATAAACCTTCCCCACAAGCCCCAAAAATATGCAAAGCAAATATTATGATGCATCAAAAAAAGCAGAAATTTCTGAAATTTCTCTACGCAGTTAAGCATTTTGCACTTACCTGTCGCTAACGTTTCACTTTGGCACGCGTAAAATGAAGAAATTCTGGGCACACGCACACAGTCGTAAAATCTTAAAAATGTCAAATGATGGGGGCGCGTCAATGTTGGCACCACGCAAATTATTTCATTCATTTTTGACACCATTAAAAATAGCCGCTTGCCAATCCAGCAAACCAGCGCAGCGACTGACGGCCTGTTGGGTGGTTGCCGTAGTGGTGAGTGCATTGCCCCGGTGCTTGAAAGTGCGTTTGCGTTTGTGTGTGTGCGCACTTATTTTTTTATTTGTGGCGCAACAAGCTGTCAGTTGCCGGATATTTTAAAATTACTTCCGTCTACAGGTGGGCGTCACAGTTGCAGCAGCACCGCAAGCGGGTGGTGGCAGTAATTTTTTTTTCGATCAAATTTCTCTCTTTTATTTCTAGGAATAACTCAATTTACGCTAAAAAAAAATATGCAACATGCATACATATCTACGCATAAATTCTTTCATAATTTATGATCATTTAGCTCGCGCAAATGCCAATGCACCGTCCAACATCCACACCAGAATATAGCCAACGCGTTGTGGGAAACACACACAAAAAAGTCAGCGGCGCCGTCCACGCCAACGCAGCCCCGCGGATAAAAACAATGACGACGAATACGACGAGGACGACGGCAGGCAACGGAGGCGACAAAAAATTTACATAATCATCCGTCCGTGTGTCCTTTGCACACCGCCATCGCTGGCAAACTGTTCGAAAGTTGGCGACACCCAGCCGGCAGCCGAAAACAGCTGATGGCTCTCGCTCTCTTTTGCCGGTTTTTACTTGCTGAAAGTGGGCATGTTCTCTCCTGTTCCGGGTTTCTCTATCGTTTATTTGCACTCTTCTCAGAGGGCTGTCCGCCTTGTAGTTTTGTCGCGTTACTGACCTGGCACCGGAGGAGAGAATGAATGCCGTTTGGAGCGGAACAAAATTTCTCGACTTGCGCACCTTATGTCTGTGCAGAAATAAAAGGGAAAACTGTTATACAGCTCAATATCAAAGGAATGCCAAAAAATTTAGTTAACAAAAATCGGCGACTATTTATATTGCTTAGGAAATTATGCATAATCCTTTACGACGAGCGATTGCCTTAGATCCATTCTTAGTAAGACAAATATTTCTTAATACGAGTACGAACCGGAAGGGCCTGTCAGTTATGGGTGCCAGAATTCGAAAGCGCTCATTGTCGCTGCAAATTTTGTTGAGAGTGTTTTCACTACAACTCCAATTTTTTGTTTAAAGCAAGAGAATAATTTGTCTACCATAGACTACTGGCTTGAGATAATAACTGTTATATGGCTTACTAGAATCTATGGCAAGTTCACTAAGGGTAACAAACAACTTAATCCTCACTATATAAACCTACTAACGTCATTCGCGTAGAAAATCAGCTCTTTCCGCAGATTGCTGACAACCACATTTCAGCGAAGAAATGAGAGAATAGCTTATTCTATATGGTGCCAGTTGTGATCCCAGTTATGGCCCAAGCTTATCCGGAGGCTCGTCGGTAAGATATTGTTAAAAGTCCCGAAAAGTATTTACCCACTTAACGATTGTATAGAAAGCAGTCTCGACTTGGTACATAATAGGGCGAAAACTACCGACAACAGAGGGACCCAACTCCGACAAATACAAAGATCCTTTGGCTGTGATTGGAGAGCGTTACGTGCTCGTGGTGCTGCTGCGCTTGCATCAAGTCTAAGTCTGTTACCGCTAATCTCTTGCTCTGTATACCTGCTCAGCTGCAGTTTTTCGTGCCTCGTCTGGTACTTACTCGAGAAACAATCTCACTTTTTAAGGACCTCCTCGCGTGGTTGTCACCCGGCATGCAGCTGCGAGCTAGACCGTATCCTAGACACCATCATTACGGCATCTGCCCTATCCCGTTGCAATGGGCCAATAATTTTTAAACCCGAATTGAGCAACTTCTTGACTTGTGGATTTTCTATGCTGCTGGAGAAACCTTAACGCACTTTTTGAAAAATATCATTTCGATATATGTAATTGCTGATTCACTTGTATCTGTCACCTAACCTGATGCATTGGTGCTACATAGCAATAGTCAAATCAATAGTGCTCTAAGGCGCCTTGGTGTCGTGGAATGCCACAAAAAGTACCGCCGGGCCAATGGAGAAGACTCAGCTCCTCGCCGCACTGGCATCACGGGAGCGTTGGGGTCAAATCCTACGGCCGATCCTCAGTTTAGCCTACAGCTAAGCGACAATCTACTCAGAAGTAAACTTATACATAGATAGTCAGGCAGCAATTAGTTATGGCAGTTACCTCATGTAGTATTTCTTCTAAGAACATCCTACGCAAGCCCGTCGAGAGGGAGAGGAAGGGGTTACCGGTACCGGTCTGTGCGTTACTCAACGCCATCGGGACGGCACTCACTCGAAGATATCGCTTTGATGACAGCTACAACTTTGGTTCCAGTGCACAGGTCTCTATGAAATATTGAGGAAATAATCCTAAGAGGAGGTGCTTTGGGAAAATTCACTAAACAATATTTGATTTTTTTCAATCAAAATCGGTTCAAGATATTTATCATATATTAATATTTAGTATTTTTACATTTCCATCAATTTTATATCACGAAGAGATAATTTGTAGCACTCATTTTGTATAGGTATAAAAGTTTTCGGGAGTATAACAGTTCAGTATAACAGTTTCAATAGTATAACAGTGACGTATGTACGCCTTAAAGTTGCTCAAAAAAAATACCCTTGCTGCCACAATATTTTTTAACTGTTGTACAAGTATATTTTATACAGTTAAGAGAGCATGTGCTACGTTACAACTAAGAGTGTGCGAAAAAAAGAGACTGCCTTAGTGTGGTGAAATTGAAAATAACCAAAATAATGGAGTTATTCTAGTCTTGTTTTTTTAATTTGTATACCACTTTTAGCTTCTTTTTATAGCAAAATATTCAAACGACCCCTAAAAGTATGCACTTAACAGAAGCATGCAGCCCCTTTTCTTGTTCTTTGTACGCTTAAACACACCTTGCAAACCTGTCAAACGCCACTAAATATTGTGAAACGACATCGTAATGAAATCAAATAGCCAGCATTCGGACTATAAAACTAACAGCAAACATCAATGCAAGCATACATACGTACATACATACTAGCACATGTACATACACCCGTAAAATAAAAGGATTCAATAGTCCTCATTTAGTTGCGCTTAACAACATGTCACTCACTTCAATTCAACACATACGCACTGCGATTGCCAACCAAACAATGGTGCAATGCACAAAAACAACACTTCGCCAGGCACGTGTCGGCAAATGACATACATAGGTGTGTGAGTACTTAGTAGTCAGTGTTGACACGGACAAATTATTTTTCCTACCAAAATCTACCAAAAATTTGTTTTTTTCTTTAATTTATTTTACGGTTTCCTCCACCAGCCCACATAAGGCTCGGCACCATGCAAGCGCAATTGGGCTCCAAGCTCTGCGAGACAATCAGCCTTTCGTTGCCTTCAAACCCTTCATGTCCCGGAACCCACCACAGCGTTACGCTTATGTGGGCTTCCAGGTGGTTCAAACGAGTTTTACAGCTGTTCACACCACCTAATTCCGGCAAAGAGTGTTAGGCCTTCAACGCTGGCTGACTATGCGACATAATATTTATTCTGGCCCCATTTGTCCTTTTACCAAGGCATTCACGAACACAGGCTTCGATTGCGAAGACTTCGGCCAGAAATATGGTTGGGTATGTACCCATTGGCAGACTTTTCTGGAATCTTGTCCAGAATCTTGGTCCAAGTACCTCCTGCCCCAGTAATCTCGCCGGTCATCTTCGATAGGTCGGTATATCATACTTGGGACCCTTCGTCAATCAGAGTTACTATCACCTCACAGCAGTACCTCTCTAGAATTCTGACCTTGTAGAATCTCCAAATGACCCCGAAGATCTTCAGTTTTTTTGCTGATCGTATTGGGCAGCCATAGCGCGTTCCAGCAGGCCTCTTTTTCGATCAGAATAGACAGTGGAGGAATGCCTGTAATGACACCAAGGGCATCAGTTGTATAGGTGCCCATAGCTTCTGTGATGCCCACGCGGATCAGTCGGTGCAGTTTGCTCAACCAAAATCCTATCTAGCCTACCGACCTACCAAATGGAAAAGAACCTTCCAGTTTTGGTACGAAAAGCCCAGGTTTGGCAACACTGTTAGTAGTCCATTCATGACAGTATTTGTGTGTATGTATTTAGCGTCAATTGAACTCCACGAAAAGTAAAAGAAGAGCAGTTGGGAATAGCTTTAATTTGTACCACCGGACCACAACGTAATTTTATTTCAGGTTTCACCATTTGCATACTTTTAGGGTTGTTCAGCATGTTCTACAGCCCCTTTTTTCTTTTTTATGTCTACATACATACATACCAAAAATTTGAGAAATGCCCTGCGGTCCTGCAAAGTAGACGCCTTAATGCCTTAATACCTTTTCTAATCATATGGAACACACACAACAAAAAATCACAAAATGCGTCTACGCCTAACAGCAGACTAAATATGCGAGTAAGTAAATCTCGCTCAACAATAATCACTGTCCGCCTACATTTTTGTTTTTGTTGTTGAACAAGCACACAGCCATAAAAGTTTATACTTCCACCTTCCGTTCTGTCACACACGCTTCCTCTTCTTTTCTGCATAAACAATTTACTTATTTTTTTTTTTTATTTACACAATATTGCACATTGTGCAGCGGATTTACTCAATGAATTGCAAACATATTTTTTCGCAGAATTTTTTTCTGCTTTCATTCTGCCTTCATTTTCTTTTTTGTTATTGTCTGCGCCACTCGCCGACAGGACATTTCGTACTTCCTTCCACAACTCCTTGCCGTCTTCGAAACGTGTCTATTACAGGTGAATTGCTGTTATGTGTTACTTACTTTAACATCTATCAACCTTTTGTTGTCGCTCTATTTTCTAGCTTCCACCACTACACTCGACTTTCTTTTACACCTTCTCATCCGCCCTCATCTTCAGCTACTCAAGTGTGTTAGCTTCCTTCGGTTCACGGCGGGTAGTTTCAACTCAACGGCACGTGTTTGGGATTCAGTATAATATAGTTGGTGACAAAGTAGTTTTATAGTGTCTAAATGTTGTTCGAGGTTGTCTTTTATGTTTGGCAAATGTGTTGTGCAAGCATTTTTTTTTACTCGTTTCTTTGTAGTGTTGGACCTGCCTCGAGGGAAAAATAAATTAATTGGCGGCATTAATAAAAAAGAGCGGTGGCTATATTAAAATAATGATAAGAGTGATGTGGCGGAAGAGATAAATATGTATGACGTGCGTGTGTCTGCTGTTAGCCTGTATGATGGTGGACTTACATTCACCCTGCGAGGAGCACCGCTCTGCTGTCCGAGTGTGTGTACATGTGTTACTTGGTTACCCAGTTTCTACTTACATAATGCTTAGACTGAGTTACATTGCCCCATGCTGGTGAAGAGGAGCCGTCTGAGTTGTATGGCGTAAACTCTTGCTCCGACGCCGTGGTCAGTATACCAGATGTGGCTATCCTTCCGAGGTTTAGATCGTTCCTTGTCCGAGATGTTCCCGTCGGGATCTTGACGTTTTGTGTGAAGTTAAATCTCCTAAGGCACAGGTCCAAAAAGCTTATGCGCAGCCCATCTTCTTGTTCTAAAATCTTTAGGGTGTATAAGCTACAATGTCCCCTGAGATGAGGCTTGCTGTAAACAGTAGACTCCCACGCAGGCCAGTCGTTGTAACTTGCTGAGCTTGGCTTGCGTAGACTTCACTTCTGCCTTCTTCCACCAGACGGGTGCAGCATAGGTGGGAATGGGTTAAGAGATGGCATCATACACCCACCTTGCCAGTTTAAGCCTGATGCCCTAGTTCCGTGTCATAAGTTCCCGGCAGACTCAAATATAGGTCCTGGCCTTTTGAATATACTTATCTAGATGCGAATTCCATGAGAGCTTGCCGCACGAATTGGCAACTATGTTCAGAGCATTATGTAGCAGGTTGGAGATAGTGCCGTTTTCGCTAAGAAGGTAGAGTAGTTCATCTACTATGATGGACCACCATAGCGGAGGAGAGATCACTCCCCTGCGGGCAAACTTGCGTAGCTAAGAATCTAACCCTTTCCTCTCGTAGAGTGCATGTAATGGTTCTGGACTTAAGGACGTTTGCTATCCAGCGGCATGTGGTTTCTTCAACCCCTCTGCGCTGAACGCATTTATCTTGAAATCTGTAGAGTCACCTGGGCGGTACGCTGAACAAATGACCAGCTCTTGCGTGTTTTCTCCGAGAG
>NW_023459783.1:37884-38104 GCF_013731165.1 Rhagoletis pomonella | reverse complement strand
GCCTAACTGAATGTGTTGCGAGTGTCAGCCAACTGTCATGATCAAAAAACCAAAACTTGCCAACATGACCAACTGCTGTAGGAGTATAGAGCGCATACTCTTGAGACATTAACAGGCACACAAACACACATCCCGTTACATACACCGAAGATGTTGTTTTTTAATGAAAAAGATGGGCAGGCAGGCTGTGTACGGACTGGCGTGTTGGCTTAAGCTTTGG
>NW_023459783.1:37031-37874 GCF_013731165.1 Rhagoletis pomonella | reverse complement strand
TTAAACTTGCTGTCGTATATTGCTTCGCACGGCATTTTTAATTAAAGACTGTCAGTGCAAGGACATGGGCCATTGATTTTTTTCTCAACCAATCTGCTCCCTTTTGTTGTTTGAGTGCTGTGTAAATTAACAGATTTCACATTTAAAATTCCATTTTAAAGTATTTTCTCTTCCATACAGACATATATTGTTGTGCCGCATTCGATCCAAAAAATCGCCGGAAAGTATGCAAACAACACTTGAAAAGCGCATTAAAATTTTGCCACATTTTATTTTTACACTGACTTAAATTTTTTTTCATTTAATAAACAACTTTTTTTCACGTATTTATATTTATTTTGCCTGCGATAATTTTAATTCGGTTTTATTGGCAAACTTTGTATTTTAATTCGTTTGATTTTGTATTTTTTTCATGCTTGCTTGTTGCTTTTTTACATGTAATATTCGCCATTTTTATTTTATTATTATAACTGTGTTCAGTGATTGCTTGCTGTTTTCGTGTGTGTGCGTGCGAATTTTTGTTGGCGTACAATTAAAACCGCAAATAAATGTACGTTGTTTACACATGCACACACACACACACACATTCATACTTTTCCCAAGCACTCATGCAAATCCACTCAGTCAGCCTAAATGTATACGCTGCCAGCTGCTCATCACGTTGTCGGCTCAACGGTTCATTGGTGGCAGCGGCAGCAGCAGCGTCAGCGGCTCGTTGACTGGCGGCTCGCCTGACTGGCTTAAGGACAAAAATGTGTTGATTGTATTTAAAAATACTTCAAATGCAATTAATTTCAAGTCTCTTCTCGCACTCCTTCACTTTTCTACCGCTTTGCATACTTA
>NW_023459783.1:35395-36931 GCF_013731165.1 Rhagoletis pomonella | reverse complement strand
ATCATATAAATACTAGCTCAGAATTTGCACATGTTGTGGGACCTCAACGCCAATAGGGCTGCCTGACTGCCCGACATAATATAGACAAGTATATTTCGAAGGTGTGCCTCTTCTAAGGCATTATCCGAAGCAAATTTCTATTGCGTGAATCTCCACTTGAAAGATAGTGGGGTAGCAGCTACCCATTTATGGAAATTTTTTGAAGTTCGGCCCAAATATGTCCGAGCCAGTTTTAACATTTTCAAGTTTAAATACATCTATAAAGCAAACCTCCCCCTTTGGTTTGGTGTATGGGTTCCCTACATTCTAGACCTGCATTCGACCTGCAATGTGTACCTCAAACTTTACACTAAGTTGACAATATAATGCTGAATTGCTACTTGCAATTGTGTTTTGTTTGTTTTAAATGCTCATTAAACATTTTTGCATATGTGCTGATTTGCGCTGAATTGCAATAAATTTTAATTAAATACTGTCTGCTTTTAAAATATGTAATATGTATTTTTATTTCATGTTAAATTCCTTTTAATTCATCGCTTTTGCCATAAATTGCTTTTGAATTTACTTTTTTACAATTTAATAATTTATCTCCTAGCGCTGAATTGATATGCAGTGGAAGTTTATATAAAATTACCTTGAGTTATATACAGTTATTAAATGCATATTAAAAGGACCATATTTTGTGTGTACTGAATTGCACTGAATTGAAATTAGTTGCTTCAAGTCGGCACCAAGTCTTTTTTAAGTTCTTTGTCAATCAACTCTCCATATTTTTGCTGCTAAATATGATTTCGTTGAGCTGAATTAAAGTAATTCAGTAAGTCGCATAAAATTGTATCCAATAAAATTGCATGTTTCCTTAAAGCTGAATTGCACTGAAGTGAGCTGAATTTGCATGCAATTTGCAGAGTAGCAAACAAATTCATTGAATATTTTTTTTTAACAGCTTAGTAAATTAAACTTCTTTCTTATTCAGTGCCTTAATTTCTTATTCAATGCCTTACTTTCGTATTCAGCGTCTTATTTCTGTATTTAGCACTATTCAGCAAACGAAATTAAAAATTATTTTATTAAATCCAACTGACTAAATATTTGTTGAATTCACTGTTGGCTTCTTTTGTTATTCAGCGCCATTCCGCGGATAAAGATATTTTCAATTTTCATTAAAAAGAGCAATAAATTTTCTTTGAAGAGATAGTTAACAACAGATCAAAGATCAAAGTCTTAAACCTATTCAGAAGACATGGAATTTTGTAAAATTTGAGTATCAATATTTTCGCTAAACTTAATTCCTTTAAAGTCAATTCGGCTTGGCTAAAGTTTGTTTGCGTTGTTAAGATTGGTGGAATCTACCCTCTAATGACGGTTCTTTTTTTATTTTTATTGTAGGCTTCGTCGGCCGCTGTGGTGTAGTGGTAAGCAGTGCGCGCTTCCACTCCACAATGCCTGGGTTCAAACCCTGGTCAAAGCAACATCGCAAAAATATAGAAAAAAGGTTTTTTCTTAACAGCGGTCGTCCCTCGGCAGGCAATGGCA
>NW_023459783.1:29611-35385 GCF_013731165.1 Rhagoletis pomonella | reverse complement strand
GTAAAACTGTAGGTCCCTCCGCTTTGTGTGACAACATCAAGGCGCACAGCACAAATCGGAGGAGAAGCTCGGCCAAACACAAACATATGTGTAAGCGCCAATCTATTATTATTATTAAACAACTTTAAGAAGTAGTAATGACAGAATTAGCAGTCAATTTCTAAGCTTATCGCATTGAGCGCCGTAATGTAGACAATAAAACTCCATATTGACCACACAGAATAGGAAATATGAAATGTGAGTCGGAGTTTATTTTCAAGGATGTATGTATATTAGGGTGGTCTTTAAAATATCCACATCATGGGCAAGTACAAAAATTAAGACGTCCATAAAATTGTCAAAATAAAAAAAATTACTAGTTTTTAAATAGGGCCAATGTATATAAATTGTTCCGATTTGTATATTTGGAGCTTTTCGGCCGTTGATTTTAAAGCAAAAACGTTGGTTTTTCTTACTTTTACAGCTATAACTCAGAAAGTTCATGGATTCATATGAATAAATTTTATTAATATGTCAATTTTATCAGATTTCAAGTCCAAAATTTCTCGAGTTCTTGGGATTGTTTTTTTTCTTTTTATTTTAATTGAACATTTTTCAACCTCTGGCAGTGTGACCCTTAAAATTTTTTTTCAAAATTTTTAAATTTTCGTGGATGTCTTGATTTTGTAAATATAACAAAAAAAAATAGCCATAAAAATTAAATATTTGTTCCAAAGCAAGTGTCCTAAGCACAGCATACGCTGAATAGAAGCGAAATTGTCTAACAAATTTCGGTCTGAATTCAGTTTCAACCACAAAAACCAGAAAATTCAGTCGATATATATTCCTGAAATGTGCTGAATTACTAATAATTTCGATAAAGAGCGCCTATTTGCTTAAAATCTATTATCAACTGCGCTGAATAGCCGCTGGTTCGTTTGTTACAAATGCAAAATGATACCTAATTCATTGCAAAATGTTTACTGAATTGCACTGAATTGTCAGTAGAAACAGGATCGGCAGCATTTTTATGCGAACTTTATTGCTATGAAATATTTTAACAAACGTATAGCTGCAGAAAGCTCGCGTACGAACAAATATTTAATTTCTCAAAATTTTAAACTAGATAGGAAATATGACAACCACAAGACAATTGAAAATTTTATTTATGGCACAGAATAAAATCTTGTTGCACCGTTTTCTGTACGAAAATATCAAAATTTGCAATTATATGGTTATGTGAAGCATATTGAGCATTGAAATTTTTGAAAACGCCTTGCTGAATCACCTGTAGTCGCGCTAAAGGGCATATTTTTGCGTAAAATCGATTAGTAAAATGTAGTTTAGAGTAAATCAATACTGCTGAATTTCATTACCTTGCCAAAAAAAAATAAATTTTATAGGAAAAAAATTTAAGCGCAAGTACCGAAAATATTACCTTTTTATAGCAAAGAATGAGATTACAATTTCAAAATATGCAGCTGAACTGCGCTGAATTTTACGGAATTGTCATAACCTAGCACTATGAAATAAAGTTTTCAATAAATTCATTAAATAAAAAAAAATTTATTTCATTTTAGTGAAGAAAATATAAAAATGTCTGCCAAAATATGTTGCTGAATTGCGCTGAATTTTTCGGAATTATCATAGATTGGCACTGTAAAGTATAGTTTTCAATAAATTCACTGAATAAAGGTTTGCTGAATTGCCTGTCACGCCAATATACGTTGAACAAAGCGAGCTAATTCTACTGAACTTTGTGAAACTACACAAAATTTTAAAGTAAAACAAAAAATTTTCGACTTTTGTGTTACATCCCGAAAATGTATTAAAAATATTAAGCTGAGTTGTGCTGAATTAAGCTGAATTGTGCTGCCATGTTTTGCTGCTAATTTTTATAAAAAATACCAGCTATTAAGTTTGCTTAAATTGCCCGGCGCTGCTGAACGGCATTGAGTGGGCGACAATTGTAATAAACCATTGGAAATCGGAGAGTTTTCATACCCTTTTCCGGGTGTAAAACCGCCAGCCTCAGTTATGGTGCTCTGTCCAATAAGTCCTTAACATCTAAAGGTAGCCAAGCAAATTTGCATACATTTCTTTCTTAAATTTAAAAGTTTTTAAAGGAGAGCCTTAAATAAATATATCGCACGAACAAAAATCTAGCTCCCCAATATGCTTTCCTTCCCACATTTACACCTGGTTCCATTCATATATTCCTAAAAAGTTCACGCCTCAAAGTGTTGCGAATAGTAAAACGTGTTAACGCCTACAAGTATGCAACAATAAAGCAAAAGTACTATGCTAAATGTTAGTGCACAAAAGCACACATATCAGCAGACAAAGCTGTTACGAAAGAAAAGCGCACCGTCCGTTACATGAGCGAGCTTACAAAAGACCACCTGCATTGTGCGCCTAAAAGCGTGCATTATACAAAAACAAAGCATAGCAGGAAAACTAAATGGTAGTTGAGATCTTTTTCTCTGACTACTGCCAATTGTCTGCAAATTTTTGCCGCCTCAAAAACGCAGCTGGAGTTTGCGACAAGCAAATGCGCCTAAATGTGGATGCTATGCCAAAGAAAGCAATGATTGCATGAAACGTATGTACATATGTGGAGTCTGTGTAAGCAAGAAGCAGTCAAGCGCAGACACTTTAAAGGCCACAAAGCGTGCGAAAATGTGCTGCAGGCATGTGTAAACTTGTTTTTGAGAAGGAAATTTATTGCGCGCTTATAGGTGTAAAGCGTTATGGTTGGTAGGTGGAAAAGGCATACAAAACAACTGCGGAATAAATGCATTTAAATGCGAAATATTTGCACTCAAGAAAAATATTTATAACAAAGAACCTAAGCATGGCTGTGTAGACCTTAGGCGGCACATTTAACAAAGCGGCGTTTTATGATCATTTTTATTATAATTTTTATTATTATGTTCATTTACCTCTTTCTTGCGTCCAGTCAACCCACCCGAATCAGCCAGCCGGTAGCGCTTCTCGCCCAAAAATATTGCATAGTTTTTAGCGCATCGCTTAAAATTTATTATTACAGCCAGACTCAATTGGGTAAGCAGCCGAAAATGGAGAGCGCATATATGATTTTTCATAGCATGCATTTAGGCGCTGCTAAACGAATCATAAGCAGGCACGTAAGCATAATTTTGAGAGTATTTACCAAACCACTCAGCGCAAATAAAGCTGCACAAAAAAAAACGGCTAAAAGCAAAGGGAAAAAAAAATGCGGCAAAATATAATGAAAAGCGAATGGAAGTTGGAAAAAGTGCACCAGAGAAAATTAAAACGCGCAAACTACAAGCATACAAGTGGAGCACATCGAGCAGGTGCATTTGTTGTTGCATACAAACAGGCGCTGTCACAGCTAGAACTAGCTCATCGACTGCAACCGAATGAGTGAGTGGGCAAGTGAATGAGTCAGTGAGTGACTACTGGCACTACAAGCGTCAAATAAACAAGTATTTTGCTGTTAAAATGCGCGTTTAATATGTTGGAAAAGTAGTGAAGTTACGAGTGGGGTTGAGAGTGGAGTGGCAGCTAAAACCGTGCTCATAGTGAGATAAGCACACAAAAGTGCATGGCAGCACAATAGCGCAGCGAAGCGGCGAAATGCAGGCACATAATAATAATAATAATAAAGTCGACGGTAAATAACTGACGACGTTTGCCAAGCGCCAAGTTAAATAAAAACTTATTGCATACTTTTATGCATTGACGGCACACAAGAGTACACACATACACACGCACATATGCACGTGCGCGCTAGAGTTTAGCGCAAAAACTTTGCATAATTTCGCTATGTACTGACATAAGAACTTATGTATGCATGCATACATACACATGTGCAAGTTCTTTGTTAAAAGTTGTTTGAGTTGCTGAAGCGCAAATACTTAAAGAACCAAAAGTGTGCTACAACTTAAAAAAAAACTTTGTTCCAGAGACATTTCAAATGACAGAAATATTAAGTTTCAATCAATAGAACAAATATTGAGTTCTCTTTCGCCTCATGGTATGTAACAGCTTTAGTTTTAGTTAATTTAAAGTAAAAAGTTACTTGTTATAACTTTTTTATATTCTAATATTATAAATGTGAAAGTTTGTAAATGAGTGAGGGTATGAGTATGTTTGTTGCTCTTTCACATTAAGATGAGTATGGATTTCCAGGAAATTTGGCAGACAAATAGGCTGTTTTAATTTGCCACCTTTTTCAAAAGTTGAAATCAATTATTAAGATCAATAAAATATTAGGACAATGTAAATATGTATCAAACGAAATGGGTTCCAAAAATAATTATTTGGAAATTATTTAAATTCCATTTATAAATAAGCTAAATAAAATATCACAGCTATGTGGGTTTCAAGCGGAAGAGTGATTAATGCGATTTGTTTCAAAATATTTCTCTAAGAGGGCTGTCACCTGCTGAAAAAGTTATAATGAATTTCAATAAAAAGTTACACAACATTTTTTTTATATAAGTATCAAACGAAACAGGCTTAAGAAGTCTTTATTTCAAACGAGGCATTTTAAAGGCGGCTGCCACCTTTTTAGAAATCCAAAGTCAAAGTCAATTTAAGTAACAAGTTTAATAAAATTGTTCAATATGGATGTCAATGAAGCGAGGTATTTTGAAAATATTTTTGACGAGGATTACCACCAGTTTAGAATTTCGTAATCAATTTTATTTGCAAACTAAATAAAATATTTTGATATGGGTATCAAACGAGAGAAATATTTTTAAGGAGGGTTGCCATCTGTTCAAAAAGGTAAAATCTGTTTAATTAGCAAGTTAAACGAAGTATTTCAATATGGGTGTCAAACGAGTGCGGCTAAAGAAAGCTTGATTTCAAAAATATTTTTAAATGGGGCTGCCACCTGTTTATAAATCCAAAGAAAATGTAAGTAGCAAGTTAAATAAAATATTTTAATATGGGTATCAAACGAGAGAGGTTTAAGGAAAGCTGTATCTACATATTTCGAAAATATGTTTGATGAGGGTTCCCACCAACTTAGGAATTTAAAATAAATTTAATCAACAAGTTAAATAAATCCTAGTAAAGCTATAAATGTGAAAGTTGGTGAATGAGTGCGCGTATTTGTAACTCTTTCTTTGTTGTTTGTTTCTTTGTTTTAAAGTCAAACACACAAAAGTCTCCACAGCTACCAATCTAGAATCAAGCCCAAGTACTTGAGCCTCAGGTGAATAACTCCAATTGAGGAAGGAATCGCGTGGGGTATCTTAAGCTTCCTTGTGAACAAGACGAGTTTGATCTTACTAGAATTTGAAGCGAGTTCACAATGCGCGGACTACTTACTCACCAGACTTAAATACTTTTGAATCAGATCATAAAAAGTATCCAGACATTTACCTTAAGCCAAGCATAGCCCTTACATCAGAACTTAAGTTCCAAGAAGTTCAAACTTCAGGCAATTCACCAAAACTCTATGCTTTATAAGCCAATAAAATACCCAAAAGTCTTCACAAAGTAAACTTAATGATTTTATTAATACCATTAGCATACTTTGAGGCGCAAGCAATGAGTATGCTACGCCATTAATACTTAATTAAACGCGCAGGTAATTCAAAATCTGATATTTCAGAAGTAAGGAAAATATAATTTAAAATCTACTGGTTTACCGGACAAATTAGCAAACATAAATACCAACAAAGCCAGCAATGAATTATGGCAATGAAAATACGTTTTTGATATACCTCACATACATACACCTTTGACGGAATACTTACAGGCTCTACGGTTATTTAAAATGTGATTGCCATCACTCG
>NW_023459783.1:15651-29511 GCF_013731165.1 Rhagoletis pomonella | reverse complement strand
AGTGATGGCAATCACATTTTAAATAACCGTAGAGCCTGTAAGTATGCCGTCAAAGGTGTATGTATGTGAGGTATATCAAAAACGTATTTTCATTGCCATAATTCATTGCTGGCTTTGTTGGTATTTATGTTTGCTAATTTGTCCGGTAAACCAGTAGATTTTAAATTATATTTTCCTTACTTCTGAAATATTAGATTTTGAATTACCTGCGCGTTTAATTAAGTATTAATGGCGTAGCATACTCATTGCTTGCGCCTCAAAGTATGCTAATGGTATTAATAAAATCATTAAGTTTACTTTGTGAAGACTTTTGGGTATTTTATTGGCTTATAAAGCATAGAGTTTTGGTGAATTGCCTGAAGATTGAACTCCTTGGAACTTAAGTTCTGATGTATGGGCTATGCTTGGCTTAAGGTAAATGTCTGGATACTTTTTATGATCTGATTCAAAAGTATTTAAGTCTGGTGAGTAAGTAGTCCGCGCATTGTGAACTCGCTTCAAATTCTAGTAAGATCAAACTCGTCTTGTTCACAAGGAAGCATAAGATACCCCACGCGATTCTTTCCTCAATTGGAGTTATTCACCTGAGGCTCAAGTACTTGGGCTTGATTCTAGATTGGTAGCTGTGGAGACTTTTTTGTGTGTTGACTTTAAAACAAAGAAACAAACAACAAAGAAAGAGTTACAAATACGCGCACTCATTCACCAACTTTCACATTTATAGCTTTACTAGGATTTATTTAACTTGTTAATTAAATTTATTTTAAATTCCTAAGTTGGTGGGAACCCTCGTCAAACATATTTTCGAAATATGTAGATACAGCTTTCCTTAAACCTCTCTCGTTTGATACCCATATTAAAATATCTTATTTAACTTGCTACTTACATTTTCTTTGGATTTATAAACAGGTGGCAGCCCCATTTAAAAATATTTTCGAAATCAAGCTTTCTTTAGCCGCACTCGTTTGACACCCATATTGAAATACTTCGTTTAACTTGCTAATTAAACAGATTTTACCTTTTTGAACAGATGGCAACCCTCCTTAAAAATATTTCTCTCGTTTGATACCCATATCAAAATATTTTATTTAGTTTGCAAATAAAATTGATTACGAAATTCTAAACTGGTGGTAATCCTCGTCAAAAATATTTTCAAAATACAGCTTCCTTAAACCTCGCTTCTTTGACATCCATATTGAACAATTTTATTAAACTTGTTACTTAAATTGACTTTGACTTTGGATTTCTAAAAAGGTGGCAGCCGCCTTTAAAATGCCTCGTTTGAAATAAAGACTTCTTAAGCCTGTTTCGTTTGATACTTATATTAAAAAATGTTGTGTAACTTTTTATTGAAATTCATTATAACTTTTTCAGCAAGTGATATTTTATTTAGCTTATTTATAAATGGAATTTAAATAATTTCCAAATAATTATTTTTGGAACCCATTTCGTTTGATACATATTTACATTGTCCTAATATTTTATTGATCTTAATAATTGATTTCAACTTTTGAAAAAGGTGGCAAATTAAAACACAGCCTATTTGTCTGCCAAATTTCCTGGAAATCCATACTCATCTTAATGTGAAAGAGCAACAAACATACTCATACCCTCACTCATTTACAAACTTTCACATTTATAATATTAGTATATAAAAAAGTTATAATAACGACTCTGAAGTAACTTCTTACTTTAAATTAACTAAAACTAAAGCTGTTACATACCATGAGGCGAAAGAGAACTCAATATTTGTTCTATTGATTGAAACTTAATATTTCTGTCATTTGAAATGTCTCTGGAACTAAGTTTTTTTTTTAAGTTGTAGCACACTTTTGGTTCTTTAAGTATTTGCGCTTCAGCAACTCAAACAACTTTTAACAAAGAACTTGCACATGTGTATGTATGCATGCATACATAAGTTCTTATGTCAGTACATAGCGAAATTATGCAAAGTTTTTGCGCTAAACTCTAGCGCGCACGTGCATATGTGTGTGTGTACTCTTGTGTGCCATCAATGCATAAAAGTATGCAATAAGTTTTTATTTAACTTGGCGCTTGGCAAACGTCGTCAGTTATTTACCGTCGACTTTATTATTATTATTATGTGCCTGCATTTCGTCGCTTCGCTGCGCTATTGTGCTGCCATGCACTTTTGTGTGCTTATCTCACTATGAGCACGGTTTTAGCTGCCACTCCACTCTCAACCCCACTCGTAACTTCACTACTTTTCCAACATATTAAACGCGCATTTTAACAGCAAAATACTTGTTTATTTGACGCTTGTAGTGCCACTAGTCACTCACTGACTCATTCACTTGCCCACTCACTCATTCGGTTGCAGTCGATGAGCTAGTTCTAGCTGTGACAGCGCCTGTTTGTATGCAACAACAAATGCACACGCTCGATGTGCTCCATTTGTATGCTTGTAGTTTGCGCTTTTTAATTTTCTCTGGTGCACTTTTTCCAACTTCCATTCGCTTTTCATTATATTTTGCCGCATTTTTTTTTTGCTTTGCTTTTAGCGATTTTTTTTTCTGTGCAGCTTTATTTGCGCTGAGTGGTTTGGTAAATACTCTCAAAATGATGCTTACGTGCCTGCTTATGATTCGTTTAGTAGCGCCTAAATGCATGCTATGAAAAATCATATATGCGCTCTCCATTTCCGGCTGCTTACCCAATTGAGTCTGGCTGTAATAATAAATGTTAAGCGATGCGCTAAAAACTATGCAATATTTTTGGGCGAGAAGCGCTGCCGGCTGGCTGATTCGGGTGGGTTGACTGGACACAAGAATGAGGTAAATGAACATAATAATAAAAATTATAATAAAAATGATCATAAAACGCCGCTTTGTTATATGTGCCGCCTAAGGTCTACACAGCCACGCTTAGGTTCTTTGTTATAAATATTTTGCTTGAGTGCAAATATTTCGCATTTAAATGCATTTATTCCGCAGTTGTTTTGTATGCCTTTTCCACCTACCAACCAAGTAGTGCTCGCATAACGCTTTACACCTATAAGCGCGCAATAAATTTCCTTCTCAAAAACAAGTTTACACATGCCTGCAGCACATTTTCGCACGCTTTGTGGCCTTTAAAGTGTCTGCGCTTGACTGCTTCTTGCTTACACAGACTCCACATATGTACATACGTTTCATGCAATCATTGCTTTCTTTGGCATAGCATACACATTTAGGCGCATTTGCTTGTCGCAAACTCCAGCTGCGTTTTTGAGGCGGCAAAAATTTACAGACAATTGGCAGTAGTCAGAGAAAAAGGTCTCAACTACCATTTAGTTTTCCTGCTATGCTTTGTTTTTGTATAATGCACGCTTTTAGGCGCACAATGCAGGTGGTCTTTTGTAAGCTCGCTCATGTAACGGACGGTGCGCTTTTCTTTCGTAACAGCTTTGTCTGCTGATATGTGCGCTTTTGTACGCTAACATTTAGCATAGTACTTTTGCTTTATTGTTGCATACTTGTAGGCGTTAACACGTTTTACTATTCGCAACACTTTGAGGCGTGAACTTTTTAGGAATATATGAATGGGACCAGGCGTAAATGTGCATATTTATTTAATGCTCTCCTTTAAAAGCTTTTAAATTTAAGAAAGAAATGTATGAAAATTTGCTTGGCTACCTTTAGATGTTAAGGACTTATTGGACAGAGCACCATAACTGAGGCTGGCGGTTTTACTCCCGGAAAAGGGTATGAAAACTCTCCGATTTCCAATGGTTTATTACAATTGTCGCCCACTCAATGCCGTTCAGCAGCGCCGGGCAATTTAAGCAAACTTAATAGCTGGTATTTTGTATAAAAATTAGCAACTAAGTATGCTTACGTAAATTCAGCGCGATTCAGCTACTTGTTCGAAATTTTTTTGTTTTACTTTCAAATTTTGTGAAGCTTTACACAATTAAGCAGCGTCGAGACTTAATAGCTGGTAGGTTTATATAAAAACTAGCAGCAAAACATGGCAGCACAATTCAGCTTAATTCAGCACAATTCAGCTTAATATTTTTAATACATTTTCGGGATGTAACACAAAAGCCGAAAATTTTTTGTTTTACTTTCAAATTTTGTGTAGTTTCACAAAGTTCAGTAGAATTAGCTCGCTTTGTTCAACGTATATTGGCGTGACAGGCAATTCAGCAAACCTTTATTCAGTGAATTTATTGAAAACTATACTTTACAGTGCCAATCTATGACAACTCCGAAAAATTCAGCGCAATTCAGCAACATATTTTGGCAGACATTTTTATATTTTCTTCATTAAAATGAAATTAAAGTTTTTTTTTTATTTAATGAATTTATTGAAAACTTTACTTCATAGTGCTAGGTTATGACAATTCCGTAAAATTCAGCGCAGTTCAGCTGCATATTTTGAAATTGTAATTTCATTCTTTGCTATAAAAAGGTAATATTTTCGGTACTTGCGCTTAAATTTTTTTCCTATAAAATTTATTTTTTTTTGGCAAGGTAATGAAATTCAGCATTACTGATTTACTCTAAACTACATTTTACTAATCGATTTTACGCAAAAATGTGCCCTTTAGCGCGACTACAGCTGATTCAGCGCAATTCAGCAAGGTGTTTTCAAAAATTTCAATGCTCAGTATGCTTCACATAACCATATAATTGCAAATTTTGATATTTTCGTACAGAAAACGGTGCAACAAGATTTTATTCTGTGCCATAAATAAAATTTTCAATTGTCTTGTGGTTGTCATATTTCCTATCTAGTTTAAAATTTTGAGAAATTAAATATTTGTTCGTACGCGAGCTTTCTGCAGCTATACGTTTGTTAAAATATTTTATAGCAATAAAGTTCGCATAAAAATGCTGCCGATGCTGCTTTTACTGACAATTCAGTGCAATTCAGTAAACATTTTGCAATGAAGTAGGTATCATTTTGCATTTGTAACAAACGAACCATCGGCTATTCAGCGCAATTGATAATAGTTTTTAAGCAAATAGGCGCTCTTTATCGAAATTATTAGTAATTCAGCACATTTCAGGAATATATATCGACTGAATTTTCTGGTTTTTGTGGTTGAAACTGAATTCAGACCAAAATTTGTTAGACAATTTCGCTTCTATTCAGCGTATGCTCTGCTTAGGACACTTGCTTTGGAACAAATATTTAATTTTTTTGGCTATTTCTAATATCTAATTGTTTTTTTTTTTGTTCTACTTACAAAATAAAGACATCCACGAAAATTTCAAAATTTTGAACAAAAATTTTAAGGGTCACACTGCCAGAGGTTGAAAAATGCTCAATTAAAAAAAAAAGAAAAAAACAATCACAAGAACTCGAGAAATTTTGGACTTGAAATCAGATAAATTTGACATATTACTGAAATTTATTCATATGAATCCATGAACTTTCTGAATTATAGCTGTAAAAGTAATTTTTTTTATTTTGACAATTTTATGGACGTCTTAATTTTTGTACTTGCCCATGATGTGGATATTTTAAAGACCACCCTAATATACATACATCCTTGAAAATAAACTCCGATTCACATTTCATATTTCCCATTCTGTGTGGTCAATATGGAGTTTTATTGTCTACATTACGGCGCTCAATACGATAAGCTTAGAAATTGACTGCTAATTCTATCATTACTACTTCTTAAAGTTGTTTACTGATTTTTATTTGTCAAGAAGACCCACAGAACTCTGCCATTTTTTTAAAACACCTGACACTTTTACAAGGCCCTGTCCCCAAACAAACACCATCTGCTCTCTATGTATGTCGGGCCCATATACAAAGTTACTTACGCGCATATATGCTGTATTTGTGCATATTTCTTTATGACCCAAAAAAGCGTTGAAAAGTTGCCTTAAACCTTAAATTTTAGTTACATAAGCTTAGCCAAACACTCAAATATGTATGTATGTAAGAGCAAAATCACACAGCCGCCCCTTTTGGATATGCTACAACAATCGCTTGTGCAAAAGACGCTGCTTCAGGTGCCACAGCAACACCTTTCTTGCACCTGTATAGTCGATTTGGTGATTTGTGAATACAGCCATTATTGTGCAAGCATTTGTGTGCTAGCGAGCAACTTTGTATTTCGTATTTATTTGTGTTAGTAGCATTATTTGAAAAGGTGTTTGGTAGTTAACAAAATTGTTGGGTTAAAAGTCAACGTGGCTACGGCCATGATTTGCCATAAATATTTGCATAGACATGACAACAACAAACAATAGCGCAAACACACTAACTTATATGTATATACACACACATTTGCACATATTTACTTAGCCTTAGTTGGAGTTTTTAGTAATTTTGTTTTGCTTATATAAGTACCTGCTTGGTGCGCCTTAGTGTAGGCAAATATTTCGACAATAACTTAATATTTTGTTTTACAATGCATATGTAGTTATCGAGTAGGAAGGCGGGAGACATTTTCACACCAACACTTTACCCGATCGAAAATATGTATGAACAAGTTTGGAAAGTATGCGGAGAAGGAGATACACTAATATACAAAAGTATATGTATGTACATATATATACATACATACATATGTTCGATATTTAAGTTGTATGTACATACATATATGTCGATATGTAGGTTATTTGCTCTCCTTCCATTGTAGTCCACAGAAGAGGCGCTTTCTTGCTGTTGTTCAGTATTTAAATTTATGCTTAGAGGTGTGCATTTGTCAGCAAATATTTACCCAAATTCATGTGCATTCATTTTTGTGCGCAAAACAACAAGCTCACTCACGCGAATATTCGTATGTGTGTATGTGTATTTAGAAGTATTTAGGTCGAAGGTTTTTGTTTAACCTTTCAGGTTTGACTCAAACGCAGATTTATTGTGTTGACTGTGATTTATGGCGTTGCTGTTAAAAAGGAAAGCGGTTTGTTGTAAAATGTTTTGGTGGAACCAAAATTAACATATGTATATGTACACACATCCGTATATATTTGTTATATTTAAACCTAAATACATACAAATGCTTAAAAAAGGGAAGCGAGCTTAAATCCTGAATGTTTTTAAATTTAAATTAAGTAGTAAAAAAATTTCAGTTTATGTATTTAGAAATTAAAGATTAAAATTTCCTACTTTTTCACCATACTGCGGCACTTTTTAGTCACTCTGCAAGTAGTATCGAGCTGATAAGCTTTTTATTAAAGTATGCAATTTTGCGCATTTTTAAGCCCATACATATTAGGGGGGTGCTTAAAATATCGAAATCATGAGGTACCCTTTATTTTGTTCCACATACAAAATAAAGACATCCACGAAAATTTCTAAATTTTTAGTGGTCGTTATCAGGCTTTGAAAAAACTTGATTCAAAACAAAAATCGCTAAACTTCGAAAACAATTTTGAGCTATAACTCATCGAGTGTATGAATTTACATATATGAATAAGTTTCAAAAATATTTCAAATTTATCAAATATCAAGTCATAATTTTTAAATTTTTTTCGATGTTTTAAATTTAATTTCAAACTCTGATAGACGCCTATACAAATTTATTAGACGTTTTTGAAAAAATTTTAAATTCAAACCCTGCTAGCGACCCCTAAATATTTATTTAAGAATTTAAAATATTCGTAAATGTCTTTATTTTGTAAGTAGAAAAGAGAGGGGTATCCTGTACAAGATTTAGCCGTTGATATTTTAACCACCACCCTTATACATATGTACATACACGTATACGTTTTTGTGTAGCATATATTTATTTTTATTTGTAAGCCTAATGCTATTGAGCTGCAACAGTTAAAATGCCTATTTACCTGCATTTTTTATAGCTGCTAAGTGTAAGTACAAGATTGCTATTGAGCGCGTTTCAATGAATCATAAAGTGTACCATTCAAACTCATAGTTTGGTTAGCTCAGTGCTATTCCGCTGCATCGGTTACACTGCAAGCAGTCTATAACTGCTAAGTTGAAGTACTAGTATGCTATTCAGCGCATTTTTAGCAATCCAGCGCATTTCAAGGAATTATAATGTATACAACTCAGCCTGTTTTCAATGCATTTCAGACAAATAAATAAGAAAAGCGAGCTTAAATCGCGAGTACCGTGAGCCACAGAGGGTAATTGATTTACCTCAAGGGATGCTGGGTTTAAATGTATGTTTAAACCAAAGTTATGGAGCGGAAATGTTTAACACAGTTGTCAGCCAAATGGAAAATAAAATTTATTTTATCAGAATTTTTTAAATCAGTTTGCAGATTTCAAAAAATGCTCTTAAATACATATATGTATTTATTTCTTCAAAAAAATTGTTATCAAACGCAAAGTGTTTCTTCCAGCAACAGAAATAATGAAAAATATTTCTTGTGATTTTTCCTGAGAACTGGATTCTAAGCTTTAGCTAGGGAAAAAGCAACAGTTTTTTCGTAAATTGTTTTCATTTTTCCTAAAGCTTGGCCGCTTCACATTTTGGATAGTTGTGATCAGGAAATGGACTAATCCGACACTGATCCCACCTTAAACAGGTGCCTCAAGAAGAAAATCCCGTCAAGAAGAGAGTGAAAAGCACCGAGATCATGGAGAAAGGGTATTCAATTTTTACATTGATCAATTTACTACGCTAGACAATAGGGTTGGTTTTGGAGATTTCTCTGAGGAATTAGGATTGGAATTATCCGTACGAATTCCGGACCACTGCAACGGTTTTCAGGTACAAGTTTTAGCTATAAAGGAGGTGGCTCTGTACCTTAGTACCCACGCCATAACGAAGACAATGATAAATATCTTCTCGGATAGCCAGGCGGCATTTACTCAAGAGGCTAATAGAACGTAGTTTGATGAGGGCACTAGCACATCAAATATGAACGCAAATTAATAAGAAAAAAAAGAAAAACTTCTCAGCCTCCCAAGATAGGGTATTTCGAAGACCATGATGGCCTGTGTAACCGGTTATTGGGTATTTGGTAGGCACTAGGAGTATTCTGCAATGAATTTTGTAGAAATTTGCAGGGATGAGGAGATGAGGAAGAAGAATAAACAGTCGAGCACTTCTACTGCTGTTGGCCAACTTTAGCTAAGAGTACGTAGAGCAGGCTTGTTAGGCGAGCAATTCTTTAGCTCTCTCACGAAACTATCCGGGGTAGGAATAAAAGCAATCCTACGCTTCATAAAAGCTTCTAAATCGTTTCTTGAATGGGACTGCAGGGTCTAAGTGAGTTGGTCTTTTGGACTAATTGTCACATTAACCTAACTTAACATAAAGAATATAGTCTTTTCTTAAAAAAAAAAAAAAAAAAAAAATAATGCTAAAAAACCAAAATCGATGGATAAGTGAAAAAGTTTTTTTTTGGAAAAATGTTACTCATACGCCGTGTATTTGTACATAGCGTATGAGTAACACTTTCCATGTTAAAGTGTAGTTTTTTTTTATTCATAATGCAAACTTAAAATTAAAACTCTTGGGAATATGACCAGATCTAGGAAAACGGTATACAGATCCATAATTTGCGACCCAAAATGAAGTCCAAGACACATCAACTTGTAGAATAGCTAAACAAACCGGATCCAGGTTGCATAATGAGAGGTCTAAAGTCCTTCATCTCTTGCGACGCCTGCGACTTGGGCTGCTTGTGGGCACTACCAAGGGCCACTGATTGTTGGAGATACATGCTAGAAGAATAGAATTACCAGCGAGCGACTAACTACTGCCGCAGCTGTAGGAACGAGAATGCCCTAACTAAAGTCCGTATTATATCTGTCAGACTTTAGATTGACGAAGGTTTTCGATATCTGTGTATCTAATGCATCTAAAACTTTTTCTATAAGATAAGCAAGTTTAGAAATAACCTATTTTCTTTTTATCTTCGACATCTAGTTTTTGTTTCTTAATTTGTTTTTGTGCTCACAGTGCCCCACCGCTCGCAACCAGTTATCTACTTTGTTTTGTCCAATTCAATTTATTTTAATTTTTGCCACTAACACTTAGATATCAACGTACTCGTACACATACAAATAAACGAAATTACCAATTCAATTTTATGTCTTTATAAGCAAGAAATAACAGCAAGCAATGCGAGAGCTTCTTACTTTCAAACGATTCACCCTCGTTGCTTACCACCAAGCTTATAGCAACAACTAAACAACTGAATAAGAAGCTGACTAAGTTGAAGAAGTTTACACAACAGCCAGTAATAAGAAAAAAAATAAACAAAAGACAAGTGTACTCAATGTAAAAAAAAAAAATACACAAAAGTAGGTGTAAAAATGTTGCTTAGAAGAGGAGTAGTGAAGCAAGCGAATAAAAATGTAAATAGCAAGCGAAAATAAACAGAAGTAAGTAAATGTGAGTGCGTCGAATATGGAGAACGCGAGAAGCGGTGCAAAGGCGATTTTTTTTTCAAACTACTTCAAATGCAAATCAGTTGAGCTGCAATAACAGCGAGCAAGCAACTAAGAAGCAAATGTCCTTTTCCTGTATCAAAAGTAAAGAAGAAAAAAAAAAACGAAAAGACGTGTACATTATTGAGCGCCTAAAAATATGCTATCAAATAGTATGCTACCACTTTAGGCAGCTTATAAGCAGTGGTTTCTCCCCCAGCGCAGCGTACCTACACAATACAAAACGAATTGAGTGCCGAGCTGTGCGCACCGCAGGCTTGTTTATGTTTGTGTGTGTGTGTGTGCGTATTTGCGCAAAGCGATAAAGATGGCGTAAGATAAACTTAAACAATGATTGAAACTGAAATTGAATGCCATTTTGAACAACACGCGTTGAAGCGCGCATTAAAGGCGATTGACTGAGTGAGTGGTTCACTGGTTGACTAGCTGACTATTTGGCCAGAGGGGACTATTGATTTGCACGCGTATATACATCAATGCACTTGGAAGCATACGCTCAGGCGTTGTGGGATGTGGGTGGATTGTAAATCTAGTATTTAGTTGATTTTATTGCGCATAGTTATGTGCACTTTTTTCCGCCAACGCTTTGGCTGCTCCACCGCGAAGAGAAGAGAAATGCATATAGCTGAATAGCGAAAAATTTACATTTGTTTTCTTAGCTCCTGCAGCAGCGCGGGCGTTTTACGTGTTGTTGACATATCGCCTTTATAATGCCAAATGGGGTTTTTGGTGTGAAAAAATATGGCGCACATTTGGATCGCAGGTGGTGATAAAAGCTGGAAAATAATCGTTGTGGCGCTACGCGTTTTCGAGACACCTTCTTGAAGGTTGGAAATCAAGAAAATGTGCTGGAAATTTCTCGATGTGTCTATGTGTGTTTGTGTTTGTTACATAATTTCTTTTGAAACATTTAAATTTTACACTTTTTTTGCATTTCGCTAGAAAGCATCGTAAAGGCATTACATTGATGCTTAAATGCTTTTTCGAGATCGCTTATCACACAAATGAGATTAGAAAGCTACTTAGTACATCGTATTGTTTATTCTGTTGCTGGCTGGCGTTTCTGTTTTTTTTTTTACTTTCGTTTTACATTAGGCAAATGTAATCACAGGAAAAAGACAAAATGAAATTGTAAAGAAAATTAAGCGATTAATCGATTGAAACACGCGCACAGGTATTCTTAAATAAAGCATTTTAGAAAACGTTGCATACATTTGGGAAGAATGGCGATGAACTATTCTAACATATTTCGCATTGTATTTTTATGTTTTGGTAGCTGTTTGGGGAATATATCTCAGCTGAATATGAAATTTATGAAAGTAGCACACAATAAAATTGCGCTGAATGATGCTGAAAAGCATATGAATGTGCTGAATAGCCTTACAAAGTGCTTACAAAGTGCTGAATTTATCTAAGGATCTTTATAAAACTCGTAGCTGAAAAATCATTTAAAAAAACTTCAATGACAAAACTTAAAATTGTGCTGAATTGGTTAAAACTGAGTTGAATGCGCTTTATACCAACTAAATTTTTTTGAGGATTCCGTTCTGTACACTTATTTATGTAATACAACTTGAATTCAGCATCGAGGGAAAATATCTAACTTAACTTTAATTAGCTGAATACGCTTAATTTTATTGAAAATTCAGCTCCAAGTTAAAATTTGACTCAACAATTTTTTAAAAGGGAAAATTTGCGAATTCAGCAGAGGAAATGATTTATTAGACGATATGGAGTATCGCCAAAATGTATCCATAATTATTTTTAAAAATTTCAGTTAATCGATGCCGTTTTCTTTGCGCTGAATAGGGAAATATGGCAATTCTGTACAGAATTTTGTTCAAACGTGCTGAATATACTTCGTTCAATAAAAAATTTGCATAAGAAATCTGTATTTCTCACAAATTCATAAAAGTTGCTTTAACAGGAATTTGACAAAGCTGAATTGACTTCGAAAATGCTCTATTTAATTTATTTGAGCACTTGTTCGCTACTTAAAAATATGCATCACGTTTTATTAGTGCTGAATTAGGAAAAAGGCACATGGTGTATAAAACTTTGATTAAAAAGCTAGCGCTGAATTACCTATGAATGAGCTGAATAGACATTTTTGTGTTTATTTCAATATTTAGCTGAAGCTTACAATAAAAATAAAAAAGAACCGTCATTAGAGGGTAGATTCCACCAATCTTAACAACGCAAACAAGCTTTAGCCAAGCCGAATTGACTTTAAAGAATTAAGTTTAGCGAAAATATTGATACTCAAATTTTACAAAATTCCATGTCTTCTGAATAGGTTTAAGACTTTGATCTTTGATCTGTTGTTAACTATCTCTTGAAAGAAAATTTATTGCTCTTTTTAATGAAAATTGAAAATATCTTTATCTGCGGAATGGCGCTGAATAACAAAAGAAGCCAACAGTGAATTCAACAAATATTTAGTCAGTTGGATTTAATAAAATAATTTTTAATTTCGTTTGCTGAATAGTGCTAAATACAGAAATAAGACGCTGAATACGAAAGTAAGGCATTGAATAAGAAATTAAGGCACTGAATAACAAAGAAGTTTAATTTACTAAGCTGTTAAAAAAATATTCAATGAATTTGTTTGCTACTCTGCAAATTGCATGCAAATTCAGCTCACTTCAGTGCAATTCAGCTTTAAGGAAACATGCAATTTTATTGGATACAATTTTATGCGACTTACTGAATTACTTTAATTCAGCTCAATGAAATCATATTTAGCAGCAAAAATATGGAGAGTTGATTGACAAAGAACTTAAAAAAGACTTGGTGCCGACTTGAAGCAACTAATTTCAATTCAGTGCAATTCAGTACACCCAAAATATGGTCCTTTTAATATGCATTTAATAACTGTATATAACTCAAGGTAATTTTATATAAACTTCCACTGCATATCAATCCAGCGCTAGGAGATAAATTATTAAATTGTAAAAAAGTAAATTCAAAAGCAATTTATGGCAAAAGCGATGAATTAAAAGGAATTTAACATGAAATACAAATACATATTACATATTCTAAAAGCAGACAGTATTTAATTAAAATTTATTGCAATTCAGCACATATGAAAAAATGTTTAATGAGCATTTAAAACAAACAAAACACAATTGCAAGTAGAAATTCAGCATTTGATTGTCAACTTAGTGTAAAGTTTGAGGTACACATTGCAGGTCGAATGCAGGTCGAATACAGGTCTAGAATGTAGGGAACCCATACACCAAACCAAAGGGGGAGGTTTACTTTATAGATGTATTTAAACTTGAAAATGTTAAAACTGGCTCGGACATATTTGGGCCGAACTTCAAAAAATTTCTATAAATGGGTAGCTGCTACCCCGCTATCTTTCAAGTGGAGATTCACGCAATAGAAATTTGCTTCGGATAATGCCTTAGAAGAGGCACACCTTCGAAATATACTTGTCTATATTATGTCGGGCAGTCAGGCAGCCCTATTGGCATTGAGGTCCCACAACATGTGCAAATTCTGAGCTAGTATTTATATGAT
>NW_023459783.1:0-15551 GCF_013731165.1 Rhagoletis pomonella | reverse complement strand
TTGAGGTCCCACAACATGTGCAAATTCTGAGCTAGTATTTATATGATGGCTTTATTGTGTTAAACGCTCTTGGAGGCTAGAAGCTAGAGCTTGTAGGACATGATGGCAATGAGGAGGCTGACTGCCTAGCGAAACAAGGAATTAACGCAACATTTCATGGTATGGAACCCTTTTGAGGGCTCACGAAAGCACACATAAAGAGGAACATAAATAATTGGGTAGACCAAATGCTCAACGGCCACTGGATGGAATGTCCAGCGCAGAGATAGGCCAAACAATTTAACCGTCCTTCAAAAGAAGCTTCAAAGAAACTAAATTTAGGCAGAAAGGACCTAAAAACTCTCATAAATATGTATGTACGTATGCTTATCAAACAACTACAGACATATGTACAAAAATACATAAAAAATTATGTAGAAGAAATAAATACTTAGGCATGCAAGGAAATGTCTTACATTCAAGGCCAAAGGCGATAAGTTGCAAAATACCGTTACGTGCCGTTACGGCCTCACGTAAATTTGTTCTATTAAGTGCTAATATTTCCACGCGCCAAACAACCAAGACTACTTATAAAAATGATGTCACTTTGGTGAATACAGATACATATTTATGCACAAGTATATTTGTGTGTACATACATATACCTATGTTGATGTGAAAATATCATGTAGCACATATTTGCGTCAGCTCTGTATGTAATGTGTGGCAAACATACCACTGCGAACATTTAAGGCCTAAGCACGTCTGCTAAAGATGTGTTTCTTGAGAAGGACATGCATGCAAAAAGTGCCAGAATATGTATGTATGTCAGTGTGTATGTTGTCATGTATGTATGTATTTTTCAAGTATGCATTTCGAAGAGAGTTGGAGAAAAGCAATAAAAATATTGGCGCGCGAACAATTTTGTAAATATGCTAGCAAAGCATAAATGAGGACAGCAATAAGCCGACTTTGCGTGGAATACCATACATAAATTACATACATATATGTATATATATAACATACATGCTTATACAAATAAATACAGAAATAAATGCATGCAATTGTATGTATGTGAACATTAAATTTTTTTCATAATATTTATGTAACTATGTAAATTTCCATGTAGGACTACAATGTTTGGCTTATGCTTACAATTTGCTTGTAAACGCCTAAAAGTATGCTTCGCTAAGTAATTTTTTCCCAAGCACTCATCTTTATGACAATGTAAGCATGCATGTTTGTATGAGCCTAAGCGTGCTTTAGTACCTTCTTAAATTCACGCTACTCTGCTATCTACACCGCTTTCCTCATTCTGCCTTTTCCTTCTCAACACTTCCGTTTTCCGCTTGGCGTTCGAGTATCCGCAAGTGTTAACTTGCTTCCGTTTCATACTTTTATTTTTTCAAGCTTGGCTTACTCGCCTATGAGTTTTTGCTATGTTATTTCTATGACACTTACCTAGAAGAAAAAAAATAAATAAATAAATAACGATTAGAGTCGGTTGAGGAAGATAAAAATAACACCCATACATGCAAATATATGCAAATAAAATATGTGATGAAATATGAAATGAAATTTACGAGATCTTTGACCATCGATTTCTTATTGCTATTAAAATGTTGAGGCTAAGTCTTTTGCTGGTACCAACGCCGAAACCGAGGTTATGTGAATGTAAATTTCCACTGGCGTCTCTTTAACTAAGTTGGGGCTTAGATCTGCAGTTTAATTTGAAGATATTCGGAATGAAGTTCACTTAAATCAGAGGGAATATGCCTCCGTATTTAAACTGTAGATGGACTAGGGAGCCGGCGTTGCCGAGTGGCTAGAGGTTAAGCTTTAGGCTACTCAATTTGTATGCGTAAATTGGGACAAAAAACCCCTGTACTCTCCGGAAAGGTATAAAATAACGCTGATAGCTCCACTGGATCTAAACGTAGCAAAATTTAATCTCAGGAGTTTCCCCTAAATAAGAAGCTTAGCTTGAAAGAGGACGTATCTTAAGAGAAGGTTTCGGCAGGAGTTGAGTAAAGAGATCAGTCTTAAACTCCCTTGTTTTCCCGGTCAGAGGGATATAGAGTTTAACTGACAAGCAGATTCTTACAGAAAAGAAACGCTCTGAAATTTACCATTGGTAAGCTGCTCCTGAAAGCTTTTTGCTATGTTCTAATAAATGAAAGATGCACGCAGAGTACGGCTTGTGTGAACTCTAGCCAAACTTGGCCTTGGTGAAACATGCACAGCGGTTAAGAGTGCCGTTTTGTGGATGTCGCAGTAGTTTCAAAAACTCTCTGTTACTGTTCTGAATTGTCCAGAAACAGGGTGCGAATTCCGTGGTGCTTTTTTATGACCTATGGGAAATAGTCGATATAAATCAAAGATACTCCCATCTGACAAGATTTGCCAGGAACTCTAAATTGTTCAGAAAGGTGGAGCGCCGCTATTTTACCTTTCTCTTTAAAATATTAACCATGACTTACCAGAATCTTCAAATCTTGCTCGCCTACTACCTCTCTCGTTTTGGTCCGAACCCATAAAAATAGCTCGTCGTTGCATAATGTTATGTGTGAATCGATGAGTACGTATTGTTTATCGATAACTATTTCGATAAATGTATCGACAATAATATCAATAATAATATCTACAGAAAAATGCAAAATATATAACTGGGTTTATATTAATAGCACTACCAATAAGCATGATGATAAATATATCGATAACAACGTCGCTAAACTTGCAATTGATCATATTGATAAATATATCGATAAGCTTATTAAAGTATCGAAGATGATATCGAAGCTGACAATCGACTAAAATTCTGCACTTCAACGATTACAGCGTTTAAGATGAGCCAACGATTAATTTTCGGAATTTCCAGCCACCGGCGATAATTCTCCTTACAGGAATTAATTTTGAGATCCATGTTGCCAATGAAATTTAATTTGCTCTACATCAGCACTAACATATTTTCGGTGTATAATCGCTTATTATGTCTTATTTGCAATACTTTTCTTGTATTTTTCATGACACTTGCCAAAAGAAATCAACCGGTACATTTCTCCAGCACAATACTACCAAAACAACAACAATACATAAACATGAAATAAAAGCAAATAAATAAAAACAAATAAACAAAAAATTTATTTCGTACCAAACACACGTAATAATGAGGGGGTTGAGTGGCCCCTGATGGCTGGCTGGCTGACTACGAGATTCATTGCCAGGGCCAACAAATACATACACATATACCTATATAAATATATAAAAATGTCTGCATGAGTATATATTTTACGATACTTTATATGAGCATAATTTAGTTTCAGCGCATTCACCGCTGGCTTCAGCTGGTTTGCTTTCCTCCAACAGGCTGCTTGCTACAATAGCAGAAGAAAAATCGTTTCATGCTTTCAATTTTATTACTTTTCTTACTTTTCTCAATGCTCTACGCTTTTATTTATGCTCTTTTATAGTTGTTGCATTTTTACCTCGACCGTAGTGTATTTTTTGTTTATACATACATAAATAAGCATATACATTAGGGTGGTGCTTAAAAATAACAATTTCTAAATAATTTTTTTCTACGTACAAAATAAAGAAATCCACGAAAATATAAGTACGAAAAAAAATATGGGGTCCCTACCAGGGTTTGAAAAAATTTAAATTAGAAAAAATCGCAAAATTTTGACTTGAAATCTGATAATTTGTCATATTATCGAAAATTATTTATATAAATTCACAAACGCGCTGAGTTAAAATTTTTTCGAATTTTTCGATTGAAGAAAAAAAATTTTCCCAACCCTGATAAAGACCATTAATTTTTTATTTATTTTTTTTAATTTGAAAATTTCGTGAAGGTCTTTTTTTGTACGTACAACAAAATAAAGTGATGGCCCATGATGTTGACATTTTAAGGATCACCATAATATACATGTACATTTGTAACCCCTCATCTTTAGGGTACAGCTGGACATAGCCAACTCTGCCAGACATTTAGAGTGTGTGGGCGGTTAGCTGAGCTGGCATTGCTGCCATTTCATTGCTTTATGGCCCTCTTTAAGTGCCATTACAGCGCGCCGCTGCCTCAATCAAACGAATATACAAAGTTGGTTGGAGCGGAGTTCTTTAAAAATAAGTATATTTAAATAAAATTCATTTTTACACCTACATAGGTGCATAGCGAGTTTTTGGTGTTTTTTCCCTGCTTTGCTGTTGATTTGCTTTCGAAAAAAAAAATCGAGTTAAATTTAAAAAGCCTCATCCTTCAATCCATTTCACATTCTCACCCAAGCAACTATTCCCTACTTTCGCATTTATTTTTATTTTAAATCATTTTATTTGTTTAAAATGTTATTTGCTGCGCTTGAAATTGATGATGATTGAGTATATTTATTATGCTCATATAAAATGAGATTCTACCCCTCCAATTTAGCTCTCGCTCTATCAATTTATTACTTGCGCTATTTGCATCACGTTTCTGCCACAAGTGTGATAGAAATAGTCCATCAAGTGGACCCTTAGCAATTACTGTAGTTGTTCTCTAATTAACTTATTTGGCGCTCTTGATGGCTGGCATTTTTTAAGTTTTTTAAGTCTGCTGATGTTATTCGCGCGTAATAAAGTGAAAATGTTTTGAATTGTGAACAAATAGGCACATAAAGGAATTTTTGACTGCTGAGAGCCTGTTGATATGCAACGTTTTTTGTATTATAACTGAGCTTTTGCTTCGCTTATATTTACGATAATAAACGCAAAATTCGCTTCTTGATAATTTGAACATTTTTAGAGTTGTCTATCGAAGCCGAAGCTCATCAGTAGTGGGAGCAATGGTCGAGCATCTATCGAAACCAGGCTAACAGCCCTATTTCCATGCCATTGACAAAACTCAACAGCTGACTATTGTCTTTGCTACTGCGCTTAAAACTATGCCGCTAATTGATTCTAAGTGCTCTAATGATGACAATTGTCATGTTAATACGTCATCCTCGCAAGAATTCCGTTAATAATTTGTTCAAGCGGAGAGAAAGCGAGCGACAGATAGCGCTATAAGGACGGAAAAATATTATTTGCACTCGCGTTTTCCATCTCACCTGAACCCGAAGGTCAAAAAAGTTCGTCTAACTGGTGGGAACTTTCTGGAGCCGCATATAAAATAAAATTTTGTACAGTTGCGAGTTAAATACTGCCGTAAGCTCGCAAATGGACCGCCTATGTTTTGCATGAATCGCGATAAGGATCCATTTACTCTAATTGCCTTTGCTACTGTTGCTTTTAGATGTGTCTTATACGTCTTATTCGAGTGAAATACTTATTATTTGGCAGTTTTGTTATTTAATGACCACCTAGAGTTGTAACTAATTTATCCAAAGAATAATTGGTGCTTGCGCTGAAGGTGCGAATAGATGGGGCCTAAATGCTAAAGTAGCTCTTTGAAACCATCGTGAAATCTTCGTCTTTTGGAATGCACTAAAAAGACTACACTATTCACAAAGCTGGAGTGGGTACAGCAGGCCAGTTCAATGTGGCACTAGAAGCACTCCCACTCTGTTACTCCCAGTAACAATGGCTGCGGTCAGACTTATGCGCATTGGGTGGGTCATTTACTTAGGACCTGGATATTCTATTAATCTGGGAGACTTCGAATTTATCTTCACTGACGGAAATTAGCTCTTTGCCCATTCAAATTCCCTCTAGGGTTTGAGTGTATGAGGGGCTTTGTTTGGAAGGAGGCACTGGTGAAATTTCACACGGATGGATCGATGCTTGTTGCAAAATTCGGTGGTGGGGTCTCTTACAAGAAACTTTCAATAGACAGTAAGGGAGCTGTATGTATGCCCAAGGTGATGGGCTAACTCAGGGGGTGCACTCAAAGCTAGTTAGAAAATGCCTGACCTTTCTTTTGCGGTCAAGTCTTAGCTTTTCCTTGTCAGACTTTTATGGTTATCAGGCCACAGAAATATCGCTGAATACTGCGTGGCGGATAAGCTGACCAGCAAAGGAAACCTCGAGCCGATCTCACTGGCCACGGTCCCTGCCTAAATGCACACGGTCAGGCTAAATATCAAACCGTATTATCATTCTCGTAACTACTTGGAAGATGACAAGGCGGAATTATCCCAATCTCTTCCTCTTAAACTGTTCAGATTTTGCAAGACTGCGGTTTAAACACCTGGGATCACACCTTTTAATCAGCAAGGTCAAGCTTTTTTGCGCTATAACCTAGCTGTTACTGTTTGTAGAGATTTAAAACAGGACCCATGACGAATGATTTTGTCTTAATAGTATCCTTGGTACAATCACAACCTTCTGTTTTCTGACTATCCAGATCCAAATATGTTGTCATGCGCCAAAAATAAAACTTTTCCCTTTGGATTGAGTCTATTTTTGAGCTAGTTTTTCGAAAACCAACTTGGTTTTGATAGATCATAAGGTCTTTTGAGAAATTTCGTCAATTGGCTGCAAATTATGTGTTTGAGCCTCCTTCCTAATGTATAAAGCGTAGAGAGGCCTTTAAGCTGATGTTTCATCTGCAGACTTTCCGGAATTTACAGTCGCTGTACTTTCTACGTCTTAACAAAAACACTTTCTTCAATACAAGCTTCTCTACGTCCATTTGTTTACGCCCACCGCCTGGTCCGAGAACCCAGCAATCGTACCAATCAACTCTAGGTCTGTGACTTTGGGGAGATCTGCGGCTACGTAAGTTTCCGCTTGATGTAAACAATTATCTTGTTCTATGTCTTAAGTTGTCGAAAGGACCGTGGTAAATATATTAAGGTTCTATGCAACGTACTTCTTTCTACCTTAATGATAATTTTCGCATTCTTTAAGCAGTGCTTAAAAAAATATATCTGTATGGATGAACTTTGCACGTGCTCGCTTAGGTTTTTGTATAGTGTATTTATATGTTAGTACATATGTATGTATATCCATATTAGCACTCTCCTTCAAACATATTTGCGCCCATATTTTGTTGGCGTTGTCATTTTTATCAGAGTCTTGGCAAATAATGACCGTGTCCTTGCTTCCGAGCTGCCGTCCTCCATAAATTTGCCATTTTTTTCTAAATACATAGCAAACTGAGATGAAATTTATTGTATGCGATGCACTTGAGAGCAACGATAACGAGCGGCAAGGATAGCAATGGGCAAAAATGACTAAAATTCGGAGTGTGGTTGGCTTAAGCGTGGAAATAAATGCTTAAATGGAAATAAGTGGAATTTACTTACCCTAGCCGTAAACATGTGTGTTTTCGTAGAAAACTTGCTTGCTGCTTACAAATAACTAACAACAAACAAAGGACTCTAATACGTTCTGGTATGTGTGTATGGGCTATCAAGTGCTTGTTTGGCAATTTGTAGCATTTTTGTGAAGATATTCGAAAATTTGCTGCATATTATGACTTGCGCATAGCAAATCATTGATGCTATTAATTTTTGGTGTTTACGAGTTTGATGCTAGCCATTTCACTTGTAGATATTTGAGCGATTTTTTTCTTCTTAATACGCAACATGCGCTACGCACAAATTGCAGTTTTATGTTAATTTCAATGTATACTTTGTTTAAGTTATAGCCAGTTGGACGTGAAAAAAAAGTATTTATAGAAATTTATTGCAATTCGCACTCCAAGTACTTTCATGTAGGCGTATGCGTTTTATCCTTTGTCACATCCTGTGGGGTTATATCCTAATTTCAAAAAGACTATAGCCATTTATATTATTTCATTGTATGCGTAGAAAATATAGGCATTTATTAAGCAATATCTGTGAATTCATTGCTCTTACTGGGGGACCAATGAATTATTGCGTATACTATTTAGTGGATTTTCTACTCAAAAGATTAAATACATAAATTTCTAAAATATATGACATTACCGGCTATGCTAATGTTTGACAGTGCTTGAGGAATGAGGAGATATTTTAAGTCTCGATTTCTCGGCTTTAAGGAAGTGTGCGTCAAGAAAATTAAGCATTATTAAAATTTATTTAAAATATTTTTTTTTTTATTTTTGCATTAAAATCTAATTTAATTTAAAATTTTTGATTGAAAAATTTTTTTTACTGTCCAAATTTATTTGGCTAGGATGAGTTACTCTGTGCGCCTTCCCAAAAACCCAGTTGTGAAAGTAGAACTTCCAAGATGAGGAGATATTTACCCAGCCATATGCGGTTAGGTTAGGTTAGTTTTTCGTTGCTGCCTATATCCAACGTTGGAAGGAAGCACAATTAGGCCGCCATGGGCCCTAATATATTTTTCTTTTACTAGAAGTGAAACCAATTCGTCGTTGTCGAAATTGTACCTATGAGCCGTGCTGAGTTCAGCCAGACACACAAACAGGTATGCGCTCACTAACGCGGGACAGTGACCTATGTAATGCTCGGCACTCTCAATTTCCTCTACATGGAGGCAAGTACCACAGAAGCCATTCGACTACAGACCATTTTTTTTTTGGCATGGAACACCATCAAGCAGTGGCCCGTAATAGCTCCGATTATTCGACGAAGCAGTGGTCGTTCGAGTTAGAAGAGTGGTCTAGACTATCTCCCATCTCATTTGAGCCAGCTGTGTCCTAAATGTGAGCTTTGAAGACCATATTCTAGGAGCCTATTAGATAAATTTATTGTGTGATTGTGTATTGCTGTGATGCCATATTAGAGACTCCCTATGTCCCTCCTCTTATCTTAGAAATGGAACCACTTCGAAGCTATGAAGAAGCACACAAAGTCGTAGATACCGGCTGAATCCAGTTCAGCCAGACATTCAAAAGAAAAATGGAGGAACGAACGTCGACGGACCCTCGCCAAAGCTGGACAGTGACATAGGTAGTACTCCATGCTTTCGATTTTCTCCCCATCCCGGAATCTACGACAATAGTCGTTTGACTTCAAACCGCTACTAGGAACGTACTTAGGTTCCCATCAGGCAGTGCACGGTGAGAACTCCATTCACATGTCGGAACTGTGGTCGCTCCAAGCGGAGTAGAGGGCGAGATCTACGCTTATCCAGCCTAGGTCAGATATCTATTGCTATCCTGCACGTAGGATCCGTAGACCGTCTTATACTCTCTGTGAGGACTATTTAATCTTACAAAAGTGGAACGAAGAGGTAGGCCTGCATCACAAACAACGAGCGTCTTTTGTTGTTGAGAATGCTGCGGATGAACGTTGGACCATAGACTTCATCAGAAAACACCCCTGTAAAACTACCAACGCACGGAATATGGATTTGACCCTTCGCACCAACCCGGTAGCTGTTCACTTTATGAAATAATCGTTTCACTTTCGGAGCCTAACGTGACCGCGATTCGCGGCAGAACAAACCGATTTTATACCATTTTCGGTCAGTGGTCTGGCCTGCGATCCAAAGAAAATTCTAACTCCAACCAGCAGTTCGTATGAAACTTGCTGAATACCGAGATGTCTCATCATAACACCAAGCAAGTACGCTTGCCTACTTTTTTTGCTTAGCTACCCTTTGTCCGGCTAATTTGTGCGCTGCTGCTTTCTGACTAGATTGACAAAATATTAATTATATAAACAGCTCTGTTGGAGAAGTGGTGTTTTTATTCTAAAAAGGCTCGACATTTTTTTGGTTATGAGTGGGAACTCTAATCTCAAAGCTTCATTTCTTGTATAAGTACCTACATATTACGTATGTCTGTACAATTTTCCAGGAATTTCATTTTTCATAATCGTCGCCATAACCAACTCAAAATTGCTGGCTTACTCATTTCTTACATCTACACAATGAGCCATTTAAAGTAAGCTATTCAATCACATTTAAGCTACTCTCCAAGTGAAGGAGAAAACTTGCTATATAAATAGGATTATGCTTGTATACACACATGTGCCTGAAAAAAGGAAGAAAAAATAAGATAGTTATACAATTTTGCGGCTACTTTCACTTGGCGCATTAAGGCGAAGATATGGGTCAACAGCGATTGTGTGACATGCGGAATTTAGAAAAAGAAATTACATGAAAAAAAGGAAGATAATGCAAACTGGTATAAAAAATGAGCGTAGTTTATTTCAACTTATTTAAAAAAGGAATGAACTACTTGTAGTATACACATGCAGCTACATAGATTTGTATTTTCTTAAAGTTAGCAAATTACCCAGTAATTTTTTTTTTGGATGCCCAAATGTAGAATGAAAGAAAAACAAAAGTGACTGTTGCAGAAAATCCAAGCGATTTATTCGACAGACATTTGCCCTTTTGAGATTTGGACATACATAAGCGAGTGTACATTTATATGTGTATGTATGTATCTATGTTGTATGTATGATCGTGTTTTGCTATGTCTCTGTGCAAGTGCAAGAAATATCTACGTCTGTTATTTTCGGGAATGACCTAGTGTGCGATATGACCTCCATTGAAAATAAATTACTTTTGAGTATCTAAATACAATTTACTTTTGTGTAAAGGGGGGGGGGGGGCATATCCTGTTGTAGTAGTGTAGATAATATACAGAGTGTACACGCATTCATATAATTATGTTATTTTGCAGCTGATTTACAGACATACATATGTATGTAATTACATGATTAAAAAATATTTATCTATACATGAGCTTCTCTAAGTTAATAATAAGTGCCAAAATCTTGTCACCTGCTAGTGTACATTTTAGTGACCCTCGTATAGCTACAACTGCAGTAATTGCCTGTCTCTGGCATTGACTCTTTCTCTGAAGCCAGCCAAATACCCAGTTCCGATGCCAGACAAGTTCCTTGCGTCATTCCTATACTTAGCCTTACCCTCAGCTTTTCCTTTAGTCCCTGCCTTAGTAGTAGTTTTGGTATTGGGCTTAGTCTAGCTCTTATTTTTACAATTCGACTTAGTCTTTTTCTTAGTCATAGTTTTAGTTTTATTCTCAGCCTTAGTCTCATTCTTAGTTTTAGTGTTAGCCGTAGTCCTGGTCTTGGCTTTTGCCTCAGTCTTAGCTGTAGTCTTATTCATAGTCTCAGTCTTAGTCATTTCAGATATAGTCGCAGTCTTAGTCTTAGTCTCATTCTTAGTCTTAGTCTCATTCTTAGTCTTAGTCTCATTCTTAGTGTTAGTCTCATTCTTAGTTTTAGTCTTAGACTTAGTCTTAGCCATAGTCTTAGTCTGAGCCTAATTTTTAGTTTAAGTCTTAGTCATAGTTTTAGTTCTAGTCTTAGCTTTATTCATATCCTTAGCCTTAGCCCTGGTGTTAATTCTAATATAATTCTTATTTGCAGCTCACTCTTATTAATCCAACCCTGAGCCATAATTTAAGCTGCAGCTATGAATAATTACAAATTGCTTTCATCTGAGACTAAGCCCGCCACAGTGACCCACGGCTTGGCCACTGATGTCTTATCTTTTTTAAAAGTCTATAAATTGTTTGCTATGGCTGCCTGGCAAGTTGCTAAAGAAACCACATGCAAAGGACCTGCCTAAGCAAATAACTTTCACACAAATTCAACCAATCGTGTGCGGAGCCTAAATATTTTGATCAATGTTTCTTTTATTTCTATACACATACATATATGAACATATATATACATAGTACATACTCAAATAATTTCCCTCCGAATATTTTTACATCCATAAGCCTAAACACACAAGTATCCCTAATAAATGTACTTGCCAGAAATTTCCATAAAAAATCCTTTGATTTCAGCTAGTTGCAATGCAAAAAATACCGCCTACTTTTCTGGCGACTCTAGTGCGCACTATACGCTACTGACCTAAAAATATGATACATATACATGTTTTTTATGTTTCCATTTTTATTGTTTACATGTGTGCCGGCTGACAGCAAAACAAATACCATATATATCTACTATGCAAAAAATGTCCATTAGTGTGTCGAAATAAGATAAATCGCAAGCAAATATTTTAGTGCGACATTGTTGAGCGATGAGCGCCCGAAATGGCATTCATATTGCAAGTATGTAAATATTTTTATGTCTGCATATGCATAAAAAGTATTGTGGATACTTGCCAATCGCTTGAGAGTTTTTTCGTTATATGTAGACACCCGAAAAAATTTGTTAGTTTTACGCTTTTGTTGCCGACCATATATAGACGCGAATTGATGCGTGGGCGGAATGCATTTTATGCGCTTCAAAAACATATAAACTTCAGCAAATTTTAGTATGCTTTGTTTGCATTTTTTTCATTCATTTATCTTTTTCTAAAACTTCATGGCGCGCATACACACACATACTTAGTTGGTGGATAGATGCATTCATGGCACTAATGGATCAGTTTTTACCGAATACTTATGCACGTATGTACTCGTATATGAACATAACAAAGTGTTGGTACTTAAGCATTTTTTGAATGAACTGAAGCTAAAAGTAAATATGCACAAATGTGGGTAATAAAAGATATTCTACATAAAAATGTAAAATGTAGTAGTGAAAGCATTGTGCGAGAGTTTTAAATTTTGTGTACCATGCAAATAGCAGCAAGATTGAAGTGCGCATAAAATGCACGAAAACTGTAGTAGACACTCATAAAACCGCATTTTCTTTTATTTTTATGAGTAGATACAAGCGAAATTTGGATTTTCAATGTAGGCACGACGTGGCGTATGAGTTACCCAAGTTGTGCTACATCGTTTATATTCAGTAGTGGTTAATATTAAAGTCGGTAAGTTCTTCAAAGCACAGGGTACAAAATCTAAAAACGTATGTATGGTAAACAAATGGCTATGCATGTGTGTGTACTAGGGTGGTCCAAAAATACACGGAAAAAAGTAAGGTCGGAACCGAAAAAACTATACCCCTATTTTTTATTTTAAAATCAACAAATATTTAGAGGTAGCTCAAAGCGCCCAAAGTTTTCTATGTACATATTTTGTATGGGGAAAAAACAACTTTTCGTAGAAACGCTATAGAATTCTTCAAAATCAATATTTTTCTATCGGATAACTCTGTTTCTCTACAGCAGATTTCCAATAATAATAAAAACCCACAAAAACCCTGAAAAATTCAATGGGGGGACCAATAAAAAATCGTAGGCATTAAAAAATGGTTAAATAAACAATTTTGGGTATTATTATTGAAAGTCTCCTGAAGATAACTAGAGTTTTCCGATCGAAAAATCACTTCCAAAAACATTTCGCGCTGTCTTAAACAAATCCCAGAAAGATCCATAAAGATTACGAAAAATAAAACGCGAAAAATCTCAAAAAATTTAGTAAGGTTGTTCAAAAGTTTGCCAAGAAATAAAAAAAAACTCTGAAAAGCCAAATAAATCCCAAAAAAATATTTCGAAAAATTCCGCAAAAAAATACGAAAAATCCCAGCAAATTCGGGAGGGTGCTCAAAATACTGAAAAAAATTCAGTAAGTGTGGCAAAAAAAAAATTTAAAATGCCCTAAACAAATACAGAAAAAAATCCGAAGAGATGCGAATAATAAAACAAGTTGAATGCGAAAGATCCTGAAAATCATTGTAAAATCTCAAAAGTTCCCGAAAAAAATTTGAAAATTCCCAACAAATCCCGAAATGCATCAAAAAATAAAACACCGAAAATCTCGCAAGTTTTCCATAAATATCAATAAAAATAAACCGATATATTTATCCCCAAAAATTTAAGTTTCCCCGAAAAAATTCCTAAAAGCCTTCAAAAGCTGTAAAAAAAACGGAAAATCTGTGAAGCTTTTCATTTTATTGTCCATAAAAAGCAAAAAATGTCAGAAAAACTGTGCCTACAATAATGTGAGTTACCATTGTGATTTTTTTAAATTTTTTTTGAGATGGCATATTTTCAAAAACTATTTTTTTTATTAAAAAATTTGTATGTGATAAATTTTTAAAGAAAAAAAAATTTAAAAAAAAATATTTCTTTTCATAGAGAATTTTGATGTGTGTATGTGTGATTTTGTTCAAATTTTTTCCTCGCCCCGTTCTCGAGATATTTGGAAAACTATTAAATCGATTTCTTTTTGTTTTTGTGCTGTGAAGTTTTTAAAAATGTATTAATCAAGCTCAAATTTCATATTTATTTGTTATTTATGTTTGTCCATCAACCCTAAAAATTTGAAATAAATCAATCGCATGAAGTGTGAACCCGTCTATTTTGGTATGGAACGTCCAATATATATTTGTTTTAAATAGTTTCTTTAATTGCACTTGGGCCAATCATAATTAACTCACTTTTATATCCAGAAAACGTATCTTTCTATTGAGTTCACTGAAACAATGATGAACCTCTGAGGCAGTTGTTAACTTGCAATCAACCGTTCATTCCATACGCTATATGAGAACTGCAACATGTCGCTAAATTCAATATGTATTTTCAAAAAGTATTCGACCCACTTTACGTTTTTATGATTCTAGTTCTTCTTTGGAGGAGCGAGCTCTTAACCCGATCATTTATACATTTCACTCAAGGGATGATGAGCAAATGGAATGGCCAGGTACTCGTATGCATGTAGACCGATAAGAAGTCGATATTTGAACCTTGAAATATCTGTAGTCATCAATACAATGTAAATTAAAACATAGGTAGGCAAAAGTGGCAGCGCAACGAATAAGTTCAACTTATATCATCTTCTGATACGAGTATAAAAATCTCATCTGAAATGCTATGTCCTTGAATTTTAGCATTTTAAATTTAATACCAAAAATCTGCACAAAATAAAATTACACAATTCAGCACAATTTAAAAGGCTTGTCAGCGCCAATACAAACACACTACAAGACAATTACCACTTGTCATCGGCACTCACACACGCACCAACCTATGGAAAAAATAAGAAAAATAGGAAGAGAAAATGGCAAATAGAAACATTCACTACAAGGTTGCATTACTTGTTAAACCCCCAAAAGCATGCAATTGATATTTCCACACAATTGACAATGTTGCCATCACGCTCAATTTTGTTGCTGTTGCAGTTTGTTTTTTTTTTTTCCTTTTCACTTGTGTTGCTAGGACACGCAATTCACATTTCTTATACTTCGGCTGACTTGTGTTGTGCTTCATGTAAGAGCCACATAGTTTTGCAAGAATATTTTATGTCATATTTTTTTTTGAGAATTTGATTGCAGTTTTATTATTTTTGTAGTGCTTCGGCAGTTTCTGTGATTCTTTTATTTACTTTTGAGCGTTTTTAGGACACAATTTTATCATATGAAGGAAAGGCCTTCGCTGCCTTTAAACTGTATTTAATTTTTCTGGGTTCTTAAATAAGACCAAATAAAAAAATAAAATAAAAATAGATTTGGCAAAAAATTAAAAGTAAAAAGACAAATTATATGTATAAAAAAAATTAACCGAATAAGTAAATTAAAAAAAATAATAATACCAGCAAATAAAATTAAATGTAGGAAAAATTACAAAAAAAAAATTATAAAAAAAACTTTTAAATGAAATACAAAAAACTAATAAAAAAGAAAATGAAGTAACAGAAAATTAAAATAGAATGAAAAAACTTAAAAAGGATAAAACAAAAAAAAAATTGAATTAAATAAAGTAAAATATAATAAAATAAAGTAAATCTTCTCTAAATAAATAAAACAATGTAAAATAAAATAATATGAAATGAAATAAAATAAAATAAAGAAAAATAAAATAATATAAATTAAAATGAAAAAAAAA
>NW_023459782.1:43672-49314 GCF_013731165.1 Rhagoletis pomonella | reverse complement strand
AAAAAAAAATATTTAAATTCCATGCTGCCTGTAATGGGACGCTCTGAAAATTAGCAATTTGTGGCAAGCATCTTCGTGCACTCCTGACATGTGCTACAGCCAGACATGTAAATGTGCATTCAAATGTTCAGTTTGATTCAACACGACGTGTGCGTGGTATGAAAGTATTGTTTTTAAATACGAAAATTTTAAAACGATAATCAAATAAAAAATATTCATGTTTACTATGCGTTATTTCCCCCAGTAAATTCATACACTTTTTCTTAATATTACAACGCGTTTTTCTCTCAGTGTAGTTATTTTTATTGAAAATTTGTGCAATCAAATCGAAAACCGGGACACTTAAACGAAACTCGGGACATTTTAAGGTTGGACCGGGACACCGGGACAAAAAGTCTAAAACCGGGACATGTCCGGGAAAACCGCGACGTCTGGCAGCCCTAATCATATTACTATTACTATAACATTTTTATCTGAAGCGTTTTTTTAATATAAAAATATTTTTAGTGAAAAATTTTTTTAATAACTTTTTTTATACAAAATCACCTGATAACCAACATGGCATAATTTCTTATATTTAAAAATCCCACGGTTTCTGTTAGTTGGGCTATATTCCACTTCAAACTGCTTAGTTTGCCTCGGTAGATGCCGTTTTTCCCCCATTTTCAAACGGTTCCCTAGGGTTCTGCGGGAGGTCCCGAAGGGGGGGCGTGCGGCTGTACCAGGTTAGCACAATGAAAAAACATTATTTTTTCTTTGGTAAACTTATCTTTTTCACAGCTCGTCCATGTCATTCGCAAAACACCGAGCGTTTTGTTCATATATTTCATGAATCTGCAATGGCGGTCACCGATGAACAAGCATGGGCCACATTTTAGCTAAACTCGACAGCCGACAGAAATACAAGCAGCTTGAATCCCGCCGCAATTTTATGGATTAAAATTTCCATTACAAAACAATCAAGTCACGAACTGTTGTGTGCGAGCGGAGAAAAGTAATACAATTTGGTTTTTCCGTATGGTTTTCCAACTAAAAATAAAATGCGTTTTATTTCGGGTTCTAAATACTTCTTTCGCAAAAGGTTAATGATTTTTGGCGGTCTTTACAGCCCTATCCTGTTGCCCTCACAAAAATCATCACAATCACTATTGTGAGGTTTCTGACTATTGTGAGGTTATCCCTATGCTGGCGTAAATTTGAAAGCTCATACGCTCACAATTGTCAGAAAATTTATGATGTACGAATGAGACCTCACAAGAGAAAAACAGCCGATTTTTATTGAGCAATTGAATAATGTTTTGTTAATTTTCGTTCGCTATCAGTGTCTGTGTTAATTTTTTTTTAACTAAAAGTATATTCAGTAATGGCAGAGTTATTGCTTGTTTTTGCGGGAGTTAGAGCAGGCATAGGATTTCATTTCCATACAAATTTTTGCACCAAGTTGTGGATTGCAAACTGTGTGAAGTACTGGAGCTACTCCTGCTTTGTTATTTCTTTTTGAATTCGCCTAGAAAATAAATAAAATCAGTAACTAACAAAAAACTAAACAAATTGCAAAAATATTTACTTTTCCTTTTGTTCAGCATCCATCTTTTGTATTTATTTTATTTACGAAACAGCTGTTAGACAGCAAAATGCTTTTCACCTCGTGTGATGGCTTTTTTCTTATGAGGTGTGGGCAAGAATAACCTCACAAAATAGACCTCACAAGAAATCTCACAAATTTTTGCTCACAACTCAGTTGTGAGGTTTTATTAGAATAGGGCTGTTAATTTACTCTCATTGGGGCAGTACGTTAGGGTGGTAGCAACTGAGATCTGGTGGTTAACTACCACAATGGAGCACATGAGGTCAATGAGCTTCCGTAGGAAAAACCCCTCCTCCTGACAAAAACATTGATGTATCACACTTTAAAATCCGACTATAAATGCCGAAGATATGAAGAAAAATGTAATTGGGCGACTACTAGGGTTGTCCAAAAACAATAAAAGCAAAATTTTTTTAAATGCTTTTCAAAAATACTTCATATGAGGGGGTGTACGGCTGAAGTTTTTTTCGATACGGTCCAATATACATGTTTTACTTTTTTGTAAGACTTATGAGAAAAATGAGTTATTATAAAAAAAACATTACAAGATTAAAAACAAAATAATTTGTATTATTAAATCACGTTATTGTCAACATATAAAAATTAGCTTCAAAAGGTGTTCAGCCCCTCTTCTTCGGCAACACAGAAAGGAGAATTCTACTTCGTGAGGGTTATAATCCCTAAGTGCGGCCGAAGGCCGCCTACGCTGTAAGGTGTTATCTGCAAAAGGTCTTCAGCCCCTCTTCTTCGGCAACACAGAATGGAGAATTCTACTTTGTCAGGGTTATAAGCTCGGCCGAAGGCCGCCTACGCTAAAAGAAATTTACATGCTTTCCTACGGTGATATTTATATATAATGTTAATAAAGTGATTTTTAAAGAAAAAAGTACGTTTGTTAAAAAAGAAATTATTTTGATAAAAACTTGTTTTTTTCATAAATTTTATCAATAGAGAATATCATTATTTGTATGTCAAAAGAGAGGCATTTTTCCTTTCAAGCGACATTAAAATCCTTCCAAAATCAATAATAGTTTACGAGATATTTAGTTTTAATGAAATCCATTTTTTACGTTTTGACCTTGAATAAAACTTACATTTTTTGTTACCACCAACAAAAAAAATTATTTTAATCTGTATAAATTCCTCTATAGAGCACCTATTTTCTTTTTTTTTAGAAATGTGTGTATACTGCATTTGTTTCCATTTTCCACGCATATATATGTACATACTCCAAAATCATTTATTGATAACGTTCTTGTGCACATGCATAGGTATGTACATATGAATTTTCATTGATATCTACTACTCACGGTAGCATACATACAAGTGTACATAATTACTCGTATATTCATCAGAATCAGTGTTGCCATTTTGGTGCTTTTGGAGCTAGATTTAGTTCTTTATTTTTCTATTTAGCTCCGAAAATTAGGTTTAGCTCCTAGCTCTTTTTTTAGCTCTTTTCAAATTTATCTAGCACTTTTTTAGCTCCAGAAAGTTTTAGTTGTATTTGGTATACATATATAAGCCAAACTAAAGCGTTGATAAAATGGAAATTTCGAGATGCAGTGTATCCACCATAAACTCTTGTATCTAGGTTAAAGAATTCAAAAATTAATTAGAAGAAAATCCTTTTTCTGATGGCGCGGAATTTGTTTTACCTTACTAATCAGGGACGGAAAATAATCATAATTTTTTTAAGTTTTAACCAAAAAAATAAACAAGTTGTAATCATCGTAAAACAATTCTATTTATACCCACGTATTTGTTGTCGTACGCCCCACTGTAATTTACAATGATTTTTATTTTTCGAGTTTAACCAATAAAAATTAAAAATAACATATAAATGTGCATAGCAGGTAACATAGCTATGCGGTAACATACATAAACAAAAAACAAAACAAAAAATTTTCCGACGAACTTCCTCCTTTTTTGGAAGTCGGTTAAAAATAGGTTCATAAATACGGCTTTTATAAATAACTCGACTCCAGCACCACCTACCGAGTTTTCTGGTAGCCTATAATAGGACCATATATGCAAGGTCTAACCTCTGAAAATTTGACTGAAATCTATGCAGTGGTTTTTGAGTTAAGTCCGAACAACGAAAACGGCTGTTGTTTTATATATATAGATAAGATAAGATAAGATTGCTTGGTAGCGGCAGAGCTGAAATGCGCAATGAGTTCGTTCATACATACATACGTGCATTCAAACATACATATATATACATGTAGGTACTCGTACCCGTCATGCGTCGCTTTATTTCTTTTTTCCCCTTCCCTATACTACCTATATCTTCCTTCTCACTCATGTAACGTTTTCAGTTTTAAAAATTTCACTCTCCATTTTTGCGATACCGCCGCCTAAGAAGTTTCACTTCAAAAGCAACCTTACGTCAATAAGTGCCCAACTTTAAAAAAATATGTAGCTCTTCATTTTAGCTACTATTAGTATTATTTTATCTCTTTTTAGATCTTTTTTTCGACCGGTTTAGCTCCAAACGAAATTTTCTCTGGCAACACTGATCAGAATATGTCAAATTCCATGCGCTGGCTGTTAATTAGCATTCTCTGGTTGCGCTTCGCTCGTTCAGTTGGCTTTGCAAAAGGAGACATGGCGCAATTGCGTGGATTCAATGCGCTGATACCGGCCATGGTGCTGGCTTCATGGTATCAGCGTCCGCAAATTTGCTGCGTTACCCAGGCCTAGAGCAGAAATGAAATAATTTTAAGGAAGTTTGGTAATTCATTCTAAGTATTTTAAAATATTTAGCAATTTTTGATCTGTGGTTCTATTAATAAACTCACTTAGACCTTTTATTTTAAAGAATATTTCTTTCAATATTGTTACTCCAGTATACAGCTCTAAACATGGTTGCGCACATTTGGCATTACAATCTGATGAGGTTTAGAAATAAAAGAGACTGATGCTTTGTATTTTGACGTTTTGGAATGCACCCATACTTTCAGAAAATGCTACCAAAAGTGCGGGGTGGTTTTGGCTGCCGCACAATGTCATTTGACTTTTCCTCATTCTCCGCTCAACAAAGTTTCAAATGTAGTTGCATTAAATAATGTACTTGTGTTCATATACATTATATACTTATGTAGTTGTGTAGGACCCTGCGGGGAATGTAATTAACTATAAGTTAACTTGAAGTTGATTATGAAGGAACTAAAGGTCGCTATGATCTGTATATTTTCTTTGAGGAAAGCTAACTATATTTCTATGACGATGGCCGCGAAATAGTCGATGCTGGTTACCTTAGTATTAGATGTAGTCAAGGGTGGTTACCTCTGCATTTGATGTCAACTAACTTTTAACTAACTACTTTTGGACATAAAATATCAATAAGAAAAACAAAATATTTTTTTTTAACTTTTTACTTTATTGTATTACATTTCATATTTGTGTACATATTCTGCTGTAAATGGTTCCATATCCGAATTTCGGCAGACGTAACTTCAAAATTATAATATAAAATGTCGATCTTCCTCTTATTTGTCCTCAATTCGAAAAAGTATTTGTGAAGTGCAGAAAGAAAGTGTATTCAAACCTTGCAGGAAACGGGGCTGGGTTATAGCTAAATTATAACTACCCAGCAATCAACTATATCTGAATTTTTTTGTAAGCGAGCGACAAAAGAACGCTCAACTCGGGTAAAATTTCCTTTTAGCTACTTAAGCAACCCTGTTGGTAGCTGGCAAGAAACATGTGATTTGTTTAACGGGATTTAGATTAGCTGTTTCTGGAACGTGCCACATTTGTTCGCTACTTCGTGATGTGATAAAAATAAAAGCTGGCAGCGCTCCACAAGGTTGCAGAAATCTCTTAAAATATGTTCGAAAAATATCTTAATATTGTAGGAACTGCCTTACACTGTCAAGGAAAAAAAAATTCCAAAACTCAACGCAATTTTTAGCAACTTCAATCTTGCACTTTATTATACTAAAATAAAATTTTTTTAGAGTCTAATTAAAAAGTTTGCCATTTAGGTGAAACCTTTTTTTTCTCGTAATAGGGAGTCTAAAAAACTTATTTGTGTAAACAGTCTGAT
>NW_023459782.1:0-8672 GCF_013731165.1 Rhagoletis pomonella | reverse complement strand
GAAGATGAAGATGAAGATGAAGATGAAGATGAAGATGAAGATGAAGAGGAAGATGAAGATGAACATGAACATGAACATGAACATGAAAATGAACATGAACATGAACATGAACATGAAAATGAACATGAACATGGACATGAACATGAACATGAACATGAACATGAATATGAAGGTGTAGATAAACATAAACATAAACATAAACATTAAAAGCGATAGAGACAAAGATAGAGAGGAAGAAAGTGATAGGGATAAAAAGGAAATACAACTGAAGAATGTGCGATGTTATATTGTGATGTGTTATGCTACATATGCTATGTTATTGAATCTAATGCTATTCTATGTTATGTTATGCTAAGTACTAAGCTAAACTCCCCTCCACTTAACCCATTCCAACAAATTTTATTTCAGCTCAACTCAACTCACATAAACTATCCTTAATTTTAGCGGTTGAATTTCAACCGCTGGGCGAACACTAGTTAATTTAAATTAATCATAAATAAAAACAATAAAGTTCTGTTCCACAGCTTGAAAACTTAACCTAAATCTTAAATACCAAATTTATTTACATAAGTAAAAAACAACGCGCTGTTTTACAGCTTGGAAAACTAAACCTATAGTATATGACCATTGAATTACAAACGGTACACAGATGTTTACATATTTACGTTTAACTGATTTTTTGAACTTTCATATTTTTTTTAATAAAAATATAGTAAATTCAGTAATATAGACCACATATATCGTAGCTTCAAACTTTGTGGAGAATTCGAGAAAAATCGGCTAATTACTAAAAACTCATCAAACTTTAAAACTTATCAGAATTTTTAAAAAATGTTTTTACTACGCATTTATAAAGCCTTATATTTTAGTACCATAAAGTGCAAGTTTGAAGTCGGTGAAAATTCGCGGTTAATTTTTTGAAATTTTTTTTGGTTGAAGGTGTTCTGCATTTTCTTCCACGTAAAGTATGTCGGCATTTTTTTATGTTGAAGAAAATGCATTACAACTTAAACCAAAGATATTTTCGAAAAATCAAACGCGGATTTCGACCGACTTCAAACTTGCATTTTATGGAACTGAAATTGAAGGCTATATATCTGCGTATGTAAACACTTTCTAAAAATTCTGATAAAAGCTTTTAAATTTTGATCACAGCTTTTCGTAATTTGTTGATTTTTCGCGACTTTCGCACAAAGTTTAAAGCAACGATAGATGTGGTATATGTTATTGAATTTACTATATTTTTATAAAAGAAATATTAAAGTTCAAAAAATCAGTTAAACGTCAAAATATAAACGTCTGAGTACCGTTCATAATTCATTGGCAACATACCGTAAAGCTCAAATATCTACATTTCTACGATCACTCCGAGACCAATCACCTTTGTAGAAGTAAATCCAATTTATTTAAGATATTGGACAATACGTCGGTCTTTCTCTCTTCTATAGAGTTTCTTTTCTCCAGCGCTGCAATTTTTCTTTCCGCCAAGACGACTCTGCGTTCTTCTAATTGTATCATATTGGCGTTGCTCTCTTCTAAAGAGTAATTTTTGCGTTTGGGAGCCCGACGTTGTGGTGGAAGTGGATCCTGAGGAACCATATCCGGTGCCATTTGCGGTTCCTCATCGCCTCCTTCAAGAAACTGTAATAAAAAGTTAAATAAACAAGTAAGAAAGTCTAAGTCTAAATATATGTTTTTTCACCTTTCCGAAACCTACCGCTAGATGGTAAGCCGGGGTGTATCAATTTTGAGTAAATTAGCGTCCTTATATTTCGAAATATTGCAGTTTCAAGCATTTCTGAAATTTACCGTTATATGAAAAGCGGCCGTAATTTTAGTCCGATTTTAATAATTTGCAACGTTTTGCTTTTATGTGGCAAGCACAATAACCATACCGAGTTTGGTACAAATTGGTAGAACGGTTACAGAGATACATATATGTGATCATAAGTGGGCGGTGCCACGCCCATTTTCCAAAATTTTACCATTAACGTGAATAAATTAGCTCCAATATTTACTGATTTATCGAAGATTTTGTATTTCTCTAAATTACCGTTATATGGGATGTGGGCGTGGTTATCGTTCGATTTTAAAAATTTTCGGCCATTTAGTACACTGTATCAAGGCCAACAACTGTGCCAAGTTTGGAAGAAATTGGTGCAGCGGTTACCAAGATATACACATGTAACCATAAGTGGGCGTGGCTCCGCCCAATTTCCAAAAATTTATAATATTCTTATTTTTCGTCTAAAGGTTATTGTAAATATCAATTTTGAGTGAATTATCTTCAGTAGTTACTAAAATATCGCAGTTTTCGTATTTCTGGAAATTACCGTTATATGGGAAGTGGGCGTGGTTACAGTCCGATTTCGCCCATTTTCAATACCAACCTACCTTGGATTAAATTTCGTTGAGAAATCTCAATTTTTGCTCGAGTTATCGTGTACACGGACGGACGGACAGACGGACAGACGGACGGACAGACAGACATGGCTTAATCGATTTCTTTTTTCATCCTGATCATTTATGTATACATTTGTCTATATCTATCTCGATTCCTTTTGGCTGTTACAAACAACCGTTATGTGAACAAAATTAATATACCCTTGTGCACAAGTGCGCTCGGGTATAAAAACAGAGACAATCGTAAGGCGTATGTACATACCTCTATCTAAAAGTGGTCCACAGGGCCGTCAAATAATTCCACGCTAGTTACTGCGCCGGAACTTCTCTGTAATTAAAAATTATTATATAAATTATAGATATATACATATGTAAGTATGTTCAAACTACAAAAACATATTGATCGAATTCGAATCTATGGATAGAAATAATTTATAAATGGAAATGTTCTTAACTCACCAGTGGCTCGCTAACTTCTCTTTGACCGACCACTGCCACTGTGGACATCACGCCAATGATGCGCTCGTCGAGGTAACTGAGATGCTTTTCGGTAATTGATGAATTTACCCCGCTTCGCTCCATAGCATTTCTCAAATCTTGGGATTTTTGTTTAGCTTTGCTCCTATCATTAATCGAAAACAATTTTAAGAATCTTAGTGCTACTTATGTGCATTTTCAAAACATATTTACCTCATATTTACCCACGCTCTCTTCCGTCCTTCACCATCTTTTATGGATCCTCCGCAAGCATTTAATTTTTCGGCGAGGTGGTTCCACTGCTCAGCTAAACTTTTGCTCCCGGTGCCATTGACGAATCTTAAAAAAGAAAAAACTTAAACAAAATCATTTACGGGAAAATGTTTTGCATACCTGTCGTGAGCAAATTCTCTATGATCCTCCAAATATTGAACGAGCATATATTTTTGATCCTTCGTCACTCTTTTGCTATTGGGGTTTTCCATATTTTGCTATTAATTAAACAATTTCTTTAATATAAAAGAGTATTTTTAACAAAAAACAATATAAGCATTACCTTTTTGTCGCGTTATTTTTTTAGCACCAAAAGTCGTCTAGTCGCCAAATTCGCAGAATTTTAAGCCAACAATGGAGATTTGTAGCAATGGAAAAGACGCTGGAATCGCCATTTTAGCTGATGAGCTGTCCAAAACTGTTCACTCACTTTATCCGGGTTCATTTTGTTCATCGCTAAAACCCACCAAAAAAATGAACCAAAAATGAAACTTTTTAGAGATGATTTTTTAAGCGCGAATCGCAAAAATCTCCCAAAATTGCTAAAATCCATTTAGTATTTTTTGGCGATGGAGTTTTAGCGATAGCGAAAGCTGGAATCCGGCTGCAGCTACACCCAGCCATGTAAATTTGCTTTCAAATGTTGAATATGCATCAACACCACAGCACACGATTTGTACTATGTATGTATGTGTGTGTTGTCGCCGCTCTCAGAGCGGCGCTCTGCATGCTTGGGGTGCGTATGTACACTTACATATATGTACAAACTCAGATGTGAACAGTCAAATACGTGCGTAATAAATGTTGTATGAAAATATTATTTTTAAATACGAACATTTTTCAACGATAATCAAATATAAAGAATTCATTTTTACTATGCATTATTTCCCTCAGTGTAGGAAAACACTTGGATTCAACATGGCGTATGAGTGATGTTTATCTGGTGATTTTTTTTATTTGATGATTAGTAATATTTAATGATGAGGTCCACAATTGGTATGAATTATAATGTGATCTTAGATGTATTAAGCATATGCTCACTGGTTAAGGAACAAAAAAAAATATTGCAAATATTAATTTTTTATAAGGCAAAACTTAGTTACTAACTAATTAATAAATGTATTTAAAACTAATTTATTGAACTTATATAAACTGTGTTCTAATAAGCCGATTTTTGGGAACCTACTTACGAAATTTCAACGAAATCGGACAAGATTTGATGAAAATATACCTATTTTTTAATAAAGATGCATTTAAAATCTGCAGTTTCCGGAAAACAAACAACAGCGTTGAGCGACCTCTAAATCTTGTTCAAATAAGCTGAAATTTTAGAATGAACTTGTCTTCCCTATTATCTTCAAGAATCCGAACGTTCTCAGTCGAAATTCAAAAAAGTTCCAATTTTGAGTCACCCTAGTGTACATACGCACCCCAAGCATGCAGAGCGCCGCTCTGAGAGCGGTGACAACACACACATTCATACATAGTACATGTTTATCCGTACAAATCGCGTGCTGTGGTGTTGATGGATATTCAACATTTGAAAGAAAATTTATATGCCTGGGTGTAGCTGAGTGCTTAAAGATGCATGCCACAATTTGTTGATATCCAGAGATGGTCAGGGTTCGAATTCCACTGCAGGAAACATGCAAGTTAAATATTCTTTTTTTAGTTTTTGTCTTGATTATTCAATTCAATATGCGCGTAATTGATTTGAATATTTACCAATATACAGTACTTTCGTTGACATTTATAGTAAGATCAATTACGTTTCTATTGGATTTTAATATTTTTTTCCCTCAGTGTATACCTGTAACATCCATGTCTGTCCCTCGTATTTTTTCTGTCCTCCCCTACTGTTTCTTCTCTTTAATTATTTTCCTTCTGTTTAATTATTTGCCATATTGTGGTGTAGAACATAAGCTTTCTAGTGTTAGTACTAAAACATAGTAATTTAACCTATGGTTGTATGTTTGATTGATTTAAATAAAATAAAAAAATATTTTTAAAGGACATTTGACATGTTCCAAAAGCATAATTAAAAACAAAATTTTGAATATTTGAATTTTTCTTTTAATTGATACCCATATTAGGCTGGGTCGATTTTGTATGAGGGAAAATAAAAGGCATTTGACGGAATTGTAATAGTGATATTATGTTGTCTAAGGTCTAAGCCAATAGTTATTGGCCACGAAAGATAAATTTAAAACTTATCTTTAGCCCGCGCAATTGATTCAAAGTGTATGAATTTTGAAAATGAAACTTTGGCTCGTAATATCTATGGAATGTGTTGATTGTTATAAACTGGACGATATATCAAATTAAAGGTTATTAAATTTAGTACCTCATGTTTGACTTTATCTTTTGCGTTAACGGACGGATTCATTATCTTCTATATCTATATTTATTATATAAAGAGTAGTCCCTTTTTTTGTAACAGGTAATCTCGCGAACGGCAGGTCCGATGTTCATGAAATTTCATTTTTTCCGGAAGGTGGTCCAGGGACCGATCTATTCGAAAAAAATCTTATTATGGTCCGATTTGGTATGTAGGTAGCTTTTTACCTAGATTAGTATATAGGAACCTTTTTTCCGGGAAGTGGACCAGGGACCAATCTATTCGAAAAAATCGTACTTATGGTCTGATTTGCTTAAAATTCGGTACGTAGGTAGATTTTTGCCTGGATTAGCATACAGGATCCTATTTTTTCCAAGTAGTGGACCAGGGACCGATGTATTCCAAAAAATTGTATTTATAGTCCAATTTGCTTAAAATTTGGTACGTAGGTAGCTTTTTGTCTAGATTCGCATATAGGATCTTTTTTTCCGGGAAGTGGACCGATCTATTCGAAGAAATCGTATAAATACGCCAGATTTGCATGCAATTTCGAATATAAATAGCTTTGAGCAACCACCATATCAAGGGGCGAATTCGTCACTAGATAAGCTTTTTTTGCGACAATCAGAAACAACGGAAACAGCCAAAATATAATAATAACATATAATATATCTATACTAATATATATTTTGAAACCGGTTTTTTAGTGTTCGCAAAGCTCGATAATGGCTGAACCGATTTTTTTTTGAAACTTCAGACACCTGCCGCACGTGTCCTAGGATGGTTTTAGGCTAAAAATAATTATATATGTAAATGGGGCGTGCCAACTCCCATACAAACTGAATTTTTCATACTGCATATCTCTGAAGATGTTAACGGTAGAATACTGGAACTTAGTATGGCTATATATGAAATCCATACAAACCAAATTTTTCATACTGCATATCTCTGGAAGTTTTCATGGTAGAGTTCTGGAACTTCGTATGGAGATATGTATGTCAATGAAATCAAGCCCATACTCATGGAGAAAATTGGGGCTATTAGAAAAGGGGGCGTGAGGCCTACAAACGTACCGACTTTTAGCTATCTTTGAATGTATTTATAATTATTCTGTAGGTGTGTTTGTGAGTGAAGTCCTCCTAAATGGTTGTACGGATATTAACGAAATTTTTTGTGTGTGTTTGAGTTGGTCTCTGGATGGTTAAGTTTCACAATTTAATCCGCGAGTTGGCGCTGTAGTTGAGTTATTACTAAAAATCTTATTTATGATCCGATTTGGCTAATATTTTAAATACGTGTTGGTAATGTTAAGAGCAATACAAAAACGTGCCGCCAAGTGGCGCTGGAGTCGAGTTATTACTAAAAATAGCCAAGGGATAAAAGGTGCCGTGAAGGTCAGATTATATCGACCTGTTGCACCATTGAGTATATCGAACTCTCCTATGTTACCATATTTCGTCTGACATAAGTATATGTATATTGCATTTCTGTAGAACAATGATTCGCACCCATTTTGAAATTGCCACCAACTATACTGTAAAGCTTCTAGGACATTCACTATAGAACCAGGTCATTGTTTCCGCCAGGAAGTGAAGAGGAAAAAATTTTTCTAATTTATTTCGAATAACCGTGCTATGAAATGCTGCACAGTTGGAGAATTACAAGAACTTCTTCACGGATATAACACTTTCTTTAGGTTTTTTAAAGCGGCAAATGACCACCAAACCATAATCTTAGCAGATGAATGTGCTAATGAAAATCGTAAACGTGAATTGTTGGTGAAAATGTGGGATTAAAAAGTTTCAATAAAAAATAAAAATTTTGGCAGGACGAAGTTCGCCGGGTCTTTTTAACAAGAATTGGTCTTATTCGACTAGTGTGCTGTGTGTCACTTGGAGGTCGATGCGCGGGCTCTTACAATCAAAATAAAATACGAATATTTTGTAGGCTTGTTGTTGACCTCATGATACTCTGAAAATAAAATTTCGTAAAAGTGCTACGAAAAACTTTCGTAGTCTTGGTTTTTGTACAACGTACGAAACTTTCGTTCATAGTACGAACACATTTTTTACAACGAAACAAGATTTTACGAACCATACGTAAATATAACGAAAGGACTTTCGTAAGGCATTTTTTCAGTACGTTTATTTTACGAAACACATTCGTAAAGCACTCAACAAATCTCTGTACGAATAATTTTGTATATTGTTGGAAGGCATTCGTAATATTTACGTATGGTGTTAAAATATACGAAATCTACATCTCAGTATTCGTACAATTTAGTTAATACTTTCGTATAAAGTACTAATGCAGAAACATGTTTTAAAATTCGTACAACATACGAATATTTTCGTACAATATACTCAATTACCGGAAGTTTAATATTTCATCATATTTTTATGTATCGCGTGTCAGTGCGGAATTACTTGTTGGCTGCTGTGAGACGTATAATATAATTTTAAACGTTTTAAAAAGGGATTTGCTGGATAAAAAAAAACAATACAAAATTAAATATTAAAGCTATGGATATACTATGCTTTTAAGCATACAATGTTTTTAACATCGCCTACGCTGCGCCTTGCGCTGCAATGTGGGACTTGATAAATAGGCAATTTCATCAGTTACCTATCAAGGGCAAGCCTAAGCCAGGAGCACTACTTAATGAAATCAAAAGTAAGTACATGTATGACTTTTCACTGAAACTTGCTTTTCAGACGACTTATAATTTTCCTTTAATTAAAAGTCGTCAAGGAAACAAACATCGATGAAGCTGCGAATCATGTTAAGTGCCTCTACATAAAAATATTATAATGTTTAAGAAAGTAAAACCAGTATTTTTTATATTCTTTCATATTTTATATCTTATTATATTTAGTTTTGTATTTATTTAATTAATTTATTTTTAATATTTTTATTGAGCTTTGTACCACGATTGTTTATTAGGAAAAATTGAAAAAGCAACAAAGTCTAAGCGGTAGAAGTTATAGCAGCTATTTCGGAGATCACCACATCTCCTCATCAGACTTTTCTAGACTTCAGCAGGGATCGAACCTGCGTAATCGATGTTCAAAGTCAGAAGCGTTAACCACTGAGCTATGTACAACCCGTAAACTCTTGTTGCTAATTCATTTTCCTTATTCAACCAACTACTATCAAGTGCAGCTGATTTGCCGCTATTTAA
>NW_023459781.1:43814-49316 GCF_013731165.1 Rhagoletis pomonella | reverse complement strand
CACAGCTCGCTTGTATACGCCATTTGCAGTTCTAAGTACGGCAACACGAACTATATCATCCTTTCCACGAACAGTATCGATAACTCTAGCTAGTGGCCACTTGAGAGGAGGGTTGTTCTCTTCCTTAATTAAGACCAAATCACCAGACTTTAAGTTTGCTGAAGACGAATGCCACTTCTGCCGCTGTTGAAGAAGAGTTAAATACTCTGAGTGCCACTTCTTCCAGAACTGCTGTTGCATACAAAACACGCGTTGCCATCTGTTGAGTTGACTTATATTAAGCTCAGAAATGTCGGGCTCCACAATCGATGTAAAGGTGCGCCAATTAGAAAGTGTGCTGGCGTAAGCACCTCCAAGTCGTCAGCATTCTCTGAGATGGGACACAAGGGCCGCGAATTTACAATTGCAGCTATTTGACAAACGAGCGTCCGAAGTTCCTCAAAATTTAAAGTTGATAAACCTGCAACACGATAAAAATGATATTTAGTTATTTTGATCGAAGCTTCCCAGAGACCGCCAAAATGGGGAGAGCGAGGAGGTATTAGCCTCCATTCAATGCCGTCTTTTGAACACTGCTCATGAACGGCCTTCAAGTGCTCTTGGTTGAGAAACAGTTCCTTTAACTCTCGTAATTCTCGCTTGGCTCCAATAAAATTAGTGGCATTGTCTGACCATATAGTTTGAGGTTTACCGCGCGTGCAAACAAATCGTTTTAGTGCCGCCTTAACCAGCTCTAAATGAACGGCCTTGGTTGGAAAACAAATAAATAAGCAAATGTAGCATTTGATCGGAGGCCGGTTTCTAACTTCTGATTTGTAGAAAAATGGCCCACAAAAGTCTACGCCAGTAGTTACAAATGCTCGATTGATTCTTACTCGTTCCGAAGGCAAGCTTCCCATTAAATGGTCCACCAATTTGGGCTTAGCACGAAAGCAGCGTACACATTTACTAATGGCGCGAGAAACTGTTTTTCTACCGCCAATGGGCCAGTACTGAAGTCGAATAGAGGCTAGCAGGGATTGCGGACCGGCATGAAGCAGTTGTTGATGAAAGCTATTTATGATGGAGTCAGTTACAGGGTGTTGTTTGGGCAAAATTATTGGGTGCCTGGATGCGAAGTCCAAAGATGAATGTTGTAGCCTGCCGCCAACTCGAAGTAATCCATTGCCATCGATAAAAGGATTCAGTGATCGAATGTTCGATGAAAGTTTTATTTCTCCTTTCGCTTCGAGTGATCTATATTCATCGCTCAAGTGGGATTTTTGAATCATACGAATTAGAAGAAAAACGCCTTGTTGTAGTTCCATTGTGTTCAACGGTCCTGTGCACTTCATACTAACTGGTTGTACAAAACGATGGACGTAGGCATACACTCTACGTAGCTTGTCAAATGAATTGAGAAATTTGCAGTTTACCGAAAGATCCACCGTAGTTACAAATACAAGTGCTCTTTTTCGCCATTCTGGTAAGTCGTTTGGTAGGATGGGCGATGCTGGCCATTTGCTTTGTTCATTGCGAAGAAATGATGGCCCATATTTCCAAATCCGCATATTTAATAATTCCTTTGGACTAGCTCCCTTTGAAAGTATGTCAGCTGGGTTCAATTCTGACGGAATATAGCGCCATGTCATGTCCTTCGTTAGTGCCTGAATGATATTAATCCGATTAGCAACAAACATATTAAAATTAGCTGGCTCATTACGCAGCCATGATAAAACAATGGTCGAATCTGACCAGCAAAATACTTGACCCTTGAAAATACTTAATTCTGTTACTTTGGTTACTAGTTCGGCTAACAACAATGCGGCGCAAAGCTCCAGCTTTGGCACTGTAAGCGTCTTGAGTGGCGTTACTCGCGATTTGGAACAAAGAATATTTGTGCGGACGACTCCGGCTTTCTCTGCACGTATGTATAAGCATGCACCATATGCGGCCAAATTTGCATCAGAAAAGGCATGTATCTGTACATCGGCGTCAGGCATTAGCAGATATCTGGCAAAACTAAATCGAGCGACTAGTTCATATTCGCTGCAAATGTCCAGCCAAGCTGTTTGAATAGACTGTGAAGGGCTCTCGTCCCAGTGCAATTTTTCCTTCCAAAGGTGCTGTAAGAAAATTTTTGCCTTGGCCACCACAGGCCCGATTAAACCCAGGGGGTCGTATAACCTAGCAATGGTTGCTAGGATCGTACGCTTAGTTACCTTAGATGGAGTTGAAAACGGCAAAAACGAAAATATAAAGGTATCTGAGTTAGGCTCCCAAACCAAACCAAGTGTTTTTGTGACATTAGTGCCATCATGAAATCTCAGGAAGTCTTGCTTGTCGTGATCGGCGACATCCACCAAAACCCGATCGTCGTTTGAGCACCATTTTCTCAATTCAAATTTTCCCAAAGAAAGCAGTGTCCTTGTTTGGTTTAAAGTAACGCGAGCTTCGTCCACAGAGTTTGCGCCAAAAATCAAGTCGTCTACATAAAAACCTTTGCAAATAGTTTCAGCTCCAATTGGATATGCATGACCTTCATCTACTGCGAGTTGCTGCATGGCACGAATGGCTAGAAAAGAGGCAGGCTTCGTACCATAAGTGACAGTATCTAGTTTAAATATACGAAATGGTTCATTAGGAGTGTCCCTCCATATTATACACTGTAAATAATTATTTGGATACGACATTCTTACACAGCGATACATTTTGCATATATCTGCGGTAAGAGCAATCTTGAATGCGCGAAATTGCAAAAGAGTGTCAAAAAGAGAAGGTTGAATGGTGGGCCCTGCCATTAATATTAAATTTAGAGAACGTCCGTTGGTAGTTGGCGCAGAACCATCAAACACCACCCGCAGTTTGGTTGTTGTGCTATCGGCCTTAAAGACGCAGTGATGTGGCAAAAAATGTACCGGTACCTGATCGGGTATAATATCCACCTCTGACATATGCTTTAAATTAAGAAATTCTGTAATGAAAGATTAATATTGTTTTTTAAGTTCAAGATTACGCTGCAACTTGCGCTCTAAGGCTTTAAATCGACTAATAGCCTGTTGATATGAATCTCCAAGTTCGTCGGCAGCTACCCTTTTAGGTAACCGTACCGAATAGGCTCCAGATTCTAGACGTTGACAATTTTTTATAAAATGCTCTTCACATATATCTTCCTCTGTAGTAGTTTTTGGCGCTGAGTTGCTACACTCCTCTATTTCCCAAAAACGTTTGATCAAATTGTCCAAATCCATCTCTAAGCCAGTCTCGCCTGATACCTCAGTTGTTGCTAAACAAGAAAGCATTGACACGTTTGCTGTGCTTCCACCAGACACCACCCAACCCACCTTAGTCTTTTGTAGAACTGGCAAATTTCCGGCCAAGCGTATTTGGCCAACGCAGAGTAAGTCGAAAAACAAACCGGCGCCAATGAGGATATCGATGCGCTGGGGTTCAAAAAATAGTGGATCTGCTAGGCGAATGTTTGAAGGTATGCTCCAGTCAATCCCTTTCAACGAACGGCTCGGTTGGACGTCGGTAATGGTGTGTGTAACAACTGCCGACAGCTTGGCAGAATAATCACTGATGCGCGAGTGTAGTTCAAGATCAACGATATGATCTGCGACAAAACCATTTTGGCCTATGCCAGAAATGGACAATGACGATTTGAATTTTCTAAGTTGAAGTTGGTTAACTAACCGATTAGTGATAAAGTTAAGCTGCGATGCAGAGTCAAGCAAAGCCCTACAAGGAATGAGCGATCCTGCGCGATTTTTTATATAAATGACTGCGGTAGCCAAGAGAACGAAATCAATGGTTTGGGAACCAGAACTAACAAGTGTTGCTGCAGGGAAAGCAAACGGCGACGCTGATGCCGAAAGCGAAGTGGACAGGCTACCCGCGGCAAGCAATGAAGTTGGCGCGTCTGTCACTATAGCTGAGGCCGAAGTAGAAGTTGGTGTTTGAATGGCTGACCCAGATGGAAGGGTGCCTTGATGAAGCAAGGTGTGATGTTTCAATGAGCAATGTTTGCAGCAACCGGACCTGCAGTTCCTTAGAGAATGACCAGCCTTTAGACAATTTAGACAAAGTTGTAGTTTCTTCGCCTCCTTATATCGCATAGAAGGTGAAAGGCTAGTAAAGGTTTCGCATTGAGCGACTGCATGTTGACTGGAGTTGCACAATAAGCAACCGTTTGACGACGTGGCTAGCGACACCTTGCGGTTGTTGTTTAAGAATGATTTATTTCCTACCTGTTTGACTGGTAACCTTGGTTTAATGGCATTTTCGACATTTTCCAGACGTTCGCAACGATTTTCTAAAAATTTCGACATCAAACTCCAAGTTGGGATTTCATTTACAGGCGCTTCTTCTTCCCATTTCGTGCGAGATGCAACGTCCAACTTTTGCGACACCAGCTGAATTAGCAAACAATCCGCAATCTGCTCTTTCGTACCCATTGTTTGTAGCGCGCGCAAATGGGCGTTTACGTTGTCGCTTAGTTCGCGAAGCTTCGCCACTGAATCACCTTCTACCCTTTTAAGTTGGACGATATCTCTTATATGAGCCTGAAAATTTAAACGTTTGTTATCAAAGCGAGATTTCAATAAGTCAATAGCCTTGTCATAGTTTTGATCTGAAATTTCTAACGAACGTATTGTATCCAACGCAGCGTCACGCAAGCTGGAGCGAAGATGCTGGAATTTTTCGATTCTCGTCAGATCCACGTCTTGATGCACCACAGTATTGAACATTGAAAAGAAATCAGGCCACTCTGTATAATTACCGCTGAACTTTGGAATATGCAGAACTGGTAGCCTTTGTTTGGGCGGTGCGACGATAATCGATGGCTGCTCATCCGAAGCTGGCCGCACGATCGAGCGATTAGATTCCGCACCACGGCAATGATACAATTGGCGCGTCAACTTCGTCTTCGCTTCGATGTAATGGCTGGAAAATAGCGCCACTACGTCCTCAGGTTCCTCCTCATCCTCCAACTGCGTTTGAATACCATCAAATCTCTTCTCTAGCCGATCCACCTGCTCTATTCGGACTTCGACTGCCGCTTCGTCGAGCTCCCGGAGAGCTTCAAGGTTAAGGGCATTGTTAATCGTTGTTATCTGCTGTATGAGGGAATCCCGCTTCCTTTTCCTGGATTCGACTTCTTCTGTTCTTTTGGACGGAGCCATGGGGCTGCGATGAAAATTAAAACTGTTTTGTTGGTTAATAAGCAAAAATCCGTGATTTCACAATCACGTCGGGGTCACCAAATGTTTTGTGGACGGCAAGCCTTTTTACCGACCAGAGGCAATAAATAAAAAAGACAACGAAATGCCCAAGAAAAAGCCAGTACAAAATGAAACAAACAAGTTTAAGTATTAGCGCCTATGTGTCGTTTACTTCAGGTTCGTATTTGGAATAAAAAATTTACATTACATTGCTTCTCCTTAAATTAGTTTCTCGCTTATTGCAATTATTATATGTACGCATGTGTGTACATCACAAAATAACAATTTGGGTTTGTGC
>NW_023459781.1:24565-43804 GCF_013731165.1 Rhagoletis pomonella | reverse complement strand
TAGATGTAGTTATGTACGTACATATGTATGTGGTGTATGTACGCATGAAGATGAGTACAATAGGAAGCAATCAAACGTTGAGGTTTATCAGTGATGTGACTTGTTGATCGATTCGTACCAATAATATTGAAGGTTGATCTTGTAATTAAACAGGTGGTGAAAATCGATTTTGAGACTATTTGGTATTCAGCTGTCTCACGTCACTAGTCTCAAAACAAAGTCACTAATTTGTCAGCTGGTCGTAAGTAGGTCACAAAACGAAAAATATGGAAGAAGAAATATTTGCTTGCTTTTTAATTAAAATGAAGCCAGGTAATGCTTTTTTAACAACAATTTGTGTGTGTCCAAACGGGTGACCCGATCCAAAAAAATTTTACACAGACTTGTAGTCAAGGCTCCAGACTTTATTTACCTAATCTTATTGAACACTAATTCATTAATAAATTCGGTTTGAAATATGACTTTTTTGTGAATTTTGGAGTGAGTTCAGCGCTGAAATACTGTGTTGAATTTTTCTAAGCGCGGTTAACGTGGATGGCGTAGCACGAGTTTTCGTTTTCTGTGCAAAAATTCTAATTTTACCCTATTTTCAAATGGTTTCCCTGGGCGTTTGGAAGGGTTCGAGGGGCTAGGTATATATTTTTACAAATTTTGAACTGTGCTCTTTCAATTGGGTTGAGTATAAAGAGTTACGCCTCCCGCAAGAGGCGTGTTGCTGGGACCTTCTTCAGGAATTAAAACCGCACGACAAATACACTCGGAAATCTAGAATTCCGTTTGAGCTTCGAGTAAGGTTACTGGTCGAAAAAATATATGTACTTTACTAAATACTGTTTTCATTTTAGTGTATTTCAGTACTATATTTTCTCTCGAATGGCACATACCAAAGCTGCATTGGAAATAGCCATTTCTCAGCCATGAGTCAGCCCAGCGTCTCTAGAAACACAAAACACATATGCAGGCTTGTTGTAGAACACAAAAATTTTGAAATAAGTTTTCCCAATGCTGCTAACCACAACAACAGCATTAAGAGGGGGTTAGTTGTATAGACATATGGAAAAATACATTTATTTATAAAAATATTTTCAGTTTTCATAACAAATTCGGAGTTAAAGGAGTAATAGGTACTATTGACTGCACACATGTGGCCATAATTGCCCCACCATCTTCAACCCCTGGAGTAGTTCCCCATGAGTACTACAGACGCTAGTATTTGGACAACATCACCGGTAAGGATTAAGCTCATCACAGAGCACGTTTCAGGAGCATTTAAATGGCTTTTGGGCGACTCTGGTTATCCCTTGGAGCCTTGGCTTCTTACGCCAATAGCAAGCCCTGCATCAGCCAATGAACTCCTTTTCAACAAAGTTCACATAAAGGCTAGAAACGGTATAGAGCGCGCATTTGGGATCCTCAAATCTCGCTTCAGGTGTCTATCAAAAGAGCGTGTGCTCAGATATAGCCATACAAATGCCGCATTTATTGTATATACATGCGCGATTTTCCACAATATATTGCAAAAATGAGGTATTTATATAACAGAGGAAACCATGTTGCAGGAAGACTCCACTCCAGATAATGCAGGTGCGAATGAGCCAATAGAATTGACAGAGTATTACTCCGAAGGCAGAAGGGCACGTCAAAGTTGCTTAAATGCTTTAACCATATAAAATTTTGGATTCGTTGTACTTTAATTGAAACCGGTATATGTAACTGAATACTCGAATCGGAAAGATATTTACTGAAATCAAATGTGTTTTTAAAACAGCTTATTGTCCATAGCTTACAGAAATTTAGTTCAATAAAAAACTTACATATCTATGTTAACAAATAGCTTTCAGCTTTTAGTTCAATAAAAGGGTGCATGCATATGTATGTAGTCTTTAATTCAATAAAATCATACATAAGTATGCCCCATAACTAAAAAACACGACGACTATTTAATTCAATAAGTACATACATATGTATGTATGTAATGAGGTCGCTTTTTCAGTCTTTAATTCAATGTATGTGTGTGAACAGGTAGCTTTTTAAGTTTTTAATTGAGTAAAAATATACATTCATACGGTGACGGAAAAAAAAAAATCACAAAACTAATTTTTGGCAATACTCACAATGTTTTTCATGCTACATTTTTTGTGAGTATTTTTACTAAGAACATAGTTTCTACGATAACAAAAACTGTTTAAATCAAAGCTTAGAACTTCGTATAAACTTAAAAAGATCGGAAAATTTTCATCTTAACTTCAAACTTGTTAATCAGATTGCTTTTTTATCGTAGAAACTATGTTATTAGAAAACATAATCACAAAAAATTTAGCATGAAAAACATTGCGAGTATTGCCAAAAATTAGTTTTGTGAAACTTTTTTTCCGTCACCGTATGTATGTAGGCAGGAAACTTTAATAGTCTTTATTGACTATGGCTTGGGACAAGGTCAATATTGCACTGGCCATATTGTTCATGGAATTAGAAAATTTTGCCACGCATTTTAGAGATTCTTCTCTGTATTTTCTTTCTTCGTCATTCCTCTCCCTTATAGATGCCATCATCTCTCCGAACATCTCACCAGAGGTTCCTTTGCGGTGACGGGAAGTTGTCGGAGTATCAGTTAATGCGTCCGTTGTTTGGATAATAGGACTACCGGGGTCGTAAGAAATTAGTATTTCAGTCTGAAAAATCAAAAATAGTTGTTTTGCATATAAATGCATTCATCCATATGTACGGTGCGTATGTTACTTGATAATGAAGAAAGAAGTTTAATCCTGACAGTATGTGTGTATTACCTCGGCACCAACGTTTGGAATATCAGCCATCCCGTCCACCACGTCCGACCAGAGCGTGTCCAATGCCTGTTGCTCCCTCTCCGTAAGTTCCTCTTGCAAGCAGGGACCTCCGCCCGTTACCAAGCGATGGGCCTTTGCCTTCCTAGCCCTGGATCGGACTTGGTTTTTCCAATGGGCTAAAGACTGAAATAAAAATAATGTGCAACTCTTATAACGCACAATTTGTATACCTTTCATGAGCATGAAATGGTATTATAACTTTGGTCCGATGTGTGTAAGTACCAGAATAAAAATTAAAATGTATACTTATATGATCAGAACGTCGAGCTGAGTCGATTGAGCCATGTCTGTCTGTCTGTCTGTCTGTCCGTCCGTCTGTTTGTATGCAATCTAGTATCTTAGTTTTCGAGATATCCTGATGAAATTTGGTAAGTGGGTGTATTTTTATATTGTATTAATCATTTGTCGGAACCGGAAGAATCGGACCACTATAGCATATAGCTCCCATACAACTGATTGTTTAGATATGAGACTTTTCGTTATAACTCCTCCATTTATGCAGCTAAGAACATGAAATTTTGCAATACTTCCACCCATTATCAACAGAAAACTTATGAGTGAAAATTACAAAGATCGGGTCACTGTAACCTATAGCTCCCATACTACTGATTGTTCAGATATGAGATTTATCGTTATATCTCCCCCATTTAAGTAGCTAGTAACATGAAATTTTGCACTGTTGTCCCTCATTATCAAAAGAATACTTTCAGTGAAAATGGCGAAGATCGGGTTGCTATAACCTATAGCCTCCATACAACTGATTATTCAGATATGAGATTTTTTGTCATAGCTCCTCCATTTATGCAGCTAGGAACATGAAATTTCGCACCGTTCTACTCATTACTAACAGAATACTTACAGTCCAAATTACAAAGATCGGGTGACTATAACATATATCTCCCATACAACTGATTGTTCAGATATGAGAATTTTCGTTATAACTCCTCCATTTATGCAGCTGGGAATATGAAATTTCGCACTATTTCCACCCATTATCAAAAGAATACAGTGAAAATTATGAAGATTTGGTCGCTATTACCTATAGCCTCCATACAACTGATTGTTCAGATATGAGATTTTTTGTTATAAATTATCCATTTATGCAGCTAGAAACATTAATTTCGCACTATTTTCACTCATTATCAATAGAAAGTTTACAGTAAAATTAACAAAGATCCGGTCGCTATAACCTATTTATTGCCTCCATACCACAGATTGTTCAGATACCAGTTTTTCGATATATCTCCTTTATGTTGGAAGCTAAACCCATTAAATTGTGTTACCGGTTTACATACTGATCACACAGCAGTGAAAATCACTTAGATTGGTGCTATATAAGGTATATCTTTCATACCTTTGACTGTTTAGATATAATTTTTTATATATGTATCTCCTCTATCTAGGTATGTCTGCCGTAAATATATACATTTTTTTCAAATGCAGTAATCTGTTAAAATAATTTTTTCAGACGTTCATGAAAGGTATGAAGCCTTCGGCATAGCCGAAGACAGCGCTGCTCTTACTTGTTTTATATATGTTTTAAGATTTACCTCTTTCCATTTAGCCGGAGTGCGTATCGGCCATTTAAGAGCGTTAAGTTGCTCTGCTGGTTCTATCCACAGCTCCTCTATCCTTTTTGGCCGTGTAGGATCATTTTTATTGAGCTTTAACTCAGGGTGGCTCCGCATAAACGCCAGGTAGCACTCAATTTGCTCCTTTCTTGTTCGCGTTGTCTTGTGTATGTCTGTAAAATTAAAATATCTTATTTTCAAAGAAAATTAACAAAATAAGAAAATTCTATTTGTTTACAATTACTTACCTTCATCGGCCATTTTAGTTGAATGTGAATAGCGATGGAATACGGCATTAATCGATTGCTCACTTTTCTGTCCTTTATATATTCTCTTGGATAATCGATTCAGATAAAACGCTTATAAAACACGATGATCAAACATTTTTGTATAAATGCTTAGTAGTAATCACATTCTTTATAGGTTTAACGAAGATTTTGCTTTTTAAATGCGGTTAAAACCCCTATTTTCGTATGTTATCGATTAATGAATATTTGCTGAACTCTTTTATCATCTCCAATTGGAACATGCTATCAGCTGATTGTCTCTGTATGTATTCACCACACATTTTTGGTAAACATTTTGTGACTCTCTCTTACTGAATACCAAAATCGATTCAAGTCACAAAGTCACAAAAAAATTTTCTCAAATTTAGTGACTTGAGATGAGACCGAATTATGGAATCCCAGTATAAGTTTGATTGTGTAATGAATTTAAACAATGTATTACCACGGGCATTGTTTTTGGGTGAGCCCCAGCTTGAATGCCAACTGTTAAAGTCGCCACAAATGAGTTGGGGCAGTTGTGTGGGTTGGAAGATATCTTTAAGAGTTTTTATGCTAAACGTCGTCTTGGAGGGGAATATATACAGAGCTTATTTTGAACTTTAACTTAGATTGTACTAACATATTTACAATGTCGTAATCGTCGGGGGAATTGTTTGAAATTTTATGTGGGATAGAATTATGAATAAGTATCGCTGAACCTCCAAAAGAATTATGTTGTGCGGGAGAAATATAGATTTCAAAATTAATCGGGATAGGTACGGAATTAGCACTATATAAGTGGGTTTCTTGTGAACAAATAATCTGGGGATTAAGTTTTTTTATTAAAATTTGTAGCTCGTTGTAATCGTTCGTGTACCCTTTTATGTTCCACTGTATAACTTTTAAAGTCGCTATCATTGTCAGTCAAAGGTTTTTGTTACTGTTGTAGAACGAATTTGAGTATAAGTAGTGTATATACATATGTGTGTGAGTAGGTGATACTATTAAATATGTCTATAATATATATATATATGAACTGCGTTAGTGTATATTTTCTTAATTTTTGTTTTGTTTTACAATGCTTTTAAAATTCTTCGTCGAAAAAGTTGTCGGTGTCAATGTTATTGATGAGAGTTGTGTTTGGAGTTTTTGTTTTCTTTGACATTGCTGATCTCTTTTTTATTTTGCTTTGTAGTTTCTTGGATATGTTTCTAGGTAGAACTTTCACTGTCTGTTTCGATGAGGTAGGAAGCTCTGTGTCTGACTCAGCTTCGCTCATCAAATCATCATACTCTGTTATTTCTCTGCTTAGTGGTGAAATAGCTGGGAGAGAGCTTTTGGGTGAAGCTGGAGTTGCTGTTGACGCTGTTGTTGAGAAAGTGGTTGTTGCATTGCCTGACGTTTGTCCGAATCGGGTGATGTTTTGAAGGTGACATTCGCTTTTGTGAATTATAGTTTTTGTTATAGGCTGTTTGGATACTTCTGCATATGTTCCGTTGTTGAGTTGATGACGATCATTGTAAATGTTTCTCGCAGTTCTGTTATCAACGTTTGATGTGACTTTGATTGTTTGTATTTCTCTTTCTCTGGTGAAAATAGGGCATCTTTTGTCAAAAGCAGTATGATTTATACATTTAGGAATTTCTTCGCATGTTTTGTTGTTATCGTCGTTGACGTGGTAATTATTTGCACAATTTGGGCAGACTTTTAGATTTTTACAGAATTTGCTAAGGTGGTTATATATATCTTAAGCAATTTTTACAACGCATTGGTGGGGGTATATAGGGGCGGATGGAAATTTTCATGTATCCAATATTAACTTTGATGGGTAACAATGTTGTTGAGAATGTTAAGATTATTAGTCCAGTTTATATTAGTTCATTGTTCACATTTTTGTAGATTTTTTTAACGTCACATACGTTTTGTGGTCTCAGTTCTTGTAGAATTTCACTTTCGGGTACATTTCGTAGGTCATTGCAATAAATGACACCCTTAGATTAGTTGAGATATGGATGCGGAGAAATGTCAATTGTGATTGTGTTTGAAAGAGCGATTAAAGTAGTGAGTTTGTTCGCTTGTTTCCCATTTTTGGTTTTAATTAGCAGTTGACCACTTCGTATTTTTTTGCATATCAATACTTCACCACACGTGGCGTCAATTGCTTTTTGGATTAGAAAAGGTGAAACGTTTGACATGTTGTTAGCACTATTTGTTCTTGTCATTGTTAAGTAAATTGGATTGTCTGAAGTTATTTGATAATTTTTGCTACTATCCCATTGCAGTAATGGGATATTTGGAGCAGGCTCCTTGGCAACGTCTGGTGGTTTATTGATATTGTTTGGAAACCGGCTTTAACAATGGTTTTATGTTGAGAATAATTCACAAGGTTGTTTTTTTGGATAGAAAGTTGTTTATGGTATAATTTTGCACTCTTTGCGTGACTTTCTACACCTTTATACTATAATTGCTTTCGGATTTTACGTTTGATCGCTTTGATGGTCTCACAACGACTACCCACATGTGATATAGGCGCATGCATACTGGAGATGGGAGAGGCTGGAATCAAAATTATTTTAGAATAAAAAAAAACGTCCAATACCTGGCAAGAGTATAGGCGGCCCACTAGAGTGGGAGCATTCTCAAGTGGGTAAATGTCATGATTGTGCTGTGATATGAATTCACTCCCTGACAGTCGCCATCACACTTGACTACGCCATTTAACCTCCTCCGAGCCTCTTTTAATAATAAAATCAAACGTTAAAGTGAGTTACGTTACATTAGTGTGACGTGCAAACGCTTCCTACTAAATAGCGAAATAAAGAAGCGTCACTATAAGAATCATTCGCGTATTTTTTTTTAACGTTTGGATAAGGTAACCCAACATCCGACTGAGCCACAGCTCAGCTATAGACCGGATAAACCGGGTTCGTTACAATTGGCGCCCAACGTGGGGCCCTTATAAATAAAAGAAGCAGTAAGGGTCAAGGAGAAGAACTCATAAAAAAAAAAGTGAAGTGAAGTGATTTAGAAAAAAAAACTACTTAGCAAGAGTGCAAAGACATCTATAAAGTGATTGAGACACGGGGAAAATCCCAGAAATTAAGAACTGTGAAGGTGATCAAACATTCCTTACCAATAAGAGGGTAACGTGAAACAAAGGAACATAAGATAAAAAAAAAATGGTGAAAAGAAAGTGGGTGTACTACTTAAATATAGAGGAGCTTGTGACCTATACGACGGAGTTCGGCCTTGACAATTCAGGGACCGTCGAGGAGCTGCGTAAGCGTCTGTCTACATTTATACAAGAGAAAGGGCAGACTGAGAACCATCGCGATTGGGTGACTGATTTAGCGATTAAGCATACGAAATCTACAAGCGCGGTGAACGCACCAACACCGAATAGAACCGAAGGGCTACTACTACCGCCTACACAACAACCCATCAAAGACGACAGTACGAGAGGAACGCCGAACGTGCCCATGTATCCAGTATACGTCGACTCACAACGATAAGCCCCAACGATCATGGACCGCGTACGCAAATGGGGCGTCAAATACGATGGCGGCAAGGACCCGCTGGGTTTCATCGAACGCGTCGAGGAATTAGCAGATGGGTTCGAGATAGAACGAGACGCACTTCCACGAGCATTACCCGAGTTGTTTATGGATAGAGCCCTCGTCTGGTTACGAAACAATCATGGCGACTGGGAGACGTGTATGCGAGACTTCCTGAAGTTATTCTTGAATTCCCGTTATTTTGAGAGACCCGATGATGAGATACGGCAGCGTGTGCAACGGCCCAGAGAGGCATTTAAAGACTATGTACTGGGCTAATGCGTCATTCCGACTATACGGAGGCACAAAAGCTTCGACGCATATATAAGAACTGCCGAAGCGAGTACCAGCTGTACAACAAGCAAACTGAGTTCAACGCTCTTGGAGAGTTGGTAAGTCTGGCCGAAGAATATGAGAATATCGTGGCAGAGAAGGAGTCGCAACGAGCATTGCCCCGCGCGATAACCCCGCGACGAAATGAAGAGCGCACCTACACAATCTGGGAGGAGCAGCAAAGAGAGAGGTATGCGATGCCAGCGAGATGGCACGATGGAGGCGAATCTAGCCGAGTAAACCCACGAATGGCGTGTAGACGGTGCGGAGAAGATGGACATTTCGCAATGGAATGTCGCAACAATATCCAGCAATTCTGTTGGACGTGTGGTCGGCGGAACATTCGAACTTCAGACTGTTGCTGTGGGAAACAGGGAAACGGCCAAGGACCCAATTCGCGACGAAGAGTGGGGTCCCCAGTAACGCACCCTCAGCCAATGTAACACAAATTCTTAAGCAAGCGAAAGGGCGAGTAATCGCCAGAGCAACAGTTGATGGTAGAGCAGTAATAGCGGCGGTTGATACGGGAGCAACAAGACGTTTTTTAAGCATTAGAGCAGCGAGCACCCTGGGAATCGAGCGGTCGCGAAGAGTGAACAAAAGTGTGGTGATGGGAGATGGCAGACCAATATCGGCCACAGAAGCGGTAGAGGCGGTGGTAAATGTGGGCGATCAAGAGCATAGGAGCGAATTACTCGTCATACCCGGTTTAGTCGATGACATGGTCCTTGGGACTGACTACCTGGCAAAGGCCAACACAACAGTGAGCTGCGGAGGGCAGACATTGACGCTGAAGGCAGAGAACGATATCCGAACGAAGGCTGCATGTACGACGATGTTAGAAGTGCGCGAAGTAGAGAGAGCTGAGGAAGGCGAAAAGGCCGCAAATGAACAACCTATATCCACCGAGGATACGACGGAAGTCGAAAATTTCTTAAAGGTAAGCGTACATGGTAGAGAAATCTCTCGAGAGTTTTACTGAAATAAAAATCTCCTCTCTCAATTAAGATTACACGGTAGAGTAACTCTAGGAGATATTCGCTCTAGCTAGAGAAAAAATAGAGAAATCTCAACTTTTCTTTATCACGAACTCTACAAGCTGTGTACACGGTAGATAATAGTTACCTCTCGCCTAGAGTTTATTTACATAGATACCAGAAACCGAGGAAGAATGGTTACGAATCGCTAATGACACGCACACTGTGTAGGTGTCCTAGATGGTAAACATGTCAACATGTTTGCACCACCAAATAGTAGAAGCATGTACTAATTACAAGGGTGCTCATAGTATCGTGCTCGTGGCTCTCGCGGACGCAAACTATAAATTGTTGTACATTGATGTGGGATGCAAAGGACGGATATCTGACGGTGGAGTCTTCAGCCAATGCTCATTAGCGAAAGCATTAGAGGAAAATATATTAGGAATTGCACCGGCACTACTGTTGACTGATGATGGGCAAGCTCTGCCGTATGTTATTGTTGCAGACGATGCATTTGCTCTGAAACCATATTTGATGAAACCATACCCGCATAGAAATTTGAATGGCCCCGAACGTGTTTATAACTATCGTCTCTCACGAGCTAGACGCATTATAGAGAATGTATTCGGAATTATGTCAGTAAGATTTCGTATTCTATTAAAACCGGTGCATTTATATGAACACAAAATCAGCAAAATTATTCTTGCTATATGTACGATACATAATTTTATGATGAGCCGTTCAAATAAATACGCATTAACTTCTGATTTCGATAAAGAGGGACTCAGTGGGGAAATAATCCTAGGTCAGTGGCGAAATGAATGCAACAATGACCTAATGTCAATACATGGCCAACAACAAAGAAATGCCACAACAGAAGCAAAATGTGTTCAAGAATGTTTCAAAAACTACTTTGTAAGCCCAGAAGGTGAACTATCATGGCAATATACTAAAATTTAATTAAAATAAAAACTGAGCACTTATCATGTTCGTAAATGTGTTTGATTTAACACCACCGTTAGTAAGAAATTTCAGTGCATTAAAAAACTCCCAACGAGGTATGTATTTGTCCTCACTACCAGACCCACTTTTTCTTTGTTTTACCTTTCTTAATTCGCTGTTATATTGCCAGCGAAGGTTGTGGATTTTCAGAGAAACTTCGTGCGAACTCACCTCTAGCACTGTGGCAATTTCGTCGCATAGTTTTAGTTTGTGGCTTCTGTAAATATGCAAAACCTTTCAAAATATTTAATTTCGATTAAAAATTCATACTCACCGATCACTATATAAACGACTTGTAACTTTCCACAAATCAGATCTTGACTCGTACAATTCAATCAACTGTAAAGTTGTTTCTTTACTCCAACTTAATTTAGCACGTTTTAATGTCGTAGCCATTTCGAAATTTAACAAACTGTGAGGAAATTCATATAAAGGACTACCATACGTCTCCGTAGAGCAAAAACTCTACTTAGCTTGCCAAATAGAGCGTAGAGTTGTCGTAGAGTTTTCGATCTATCTACGTTGGACTGTGTACACGGCGAAAAAGTCTCACTATATAACACCCACGTAGACTTTGTAGGTTAGTCTCTCGTAGAGCTCTACTGAGTGTTTACACGTCTCTAGCGAGATTTTTGTCTGAATCTCGCGTTTTTTCTCTACCGTGTACACTTAGCTTAAAGAAGGAGTTGCTCTCATTCGAGAAGATAACGGGGACGACTAACATCGCCGCCCATAAAATTATAATACGAGATTATCGACCCATAAAACAGCGCTACTTTCCCAAAAACCCGAAAATGCAGGAGGTAATAAACAGGGAGATCGACGAGTTGATAGAGAAGCATTGCATCGAGCCGTCGCACAGCCCACACGGCGCGCCAATCGTGCTCGTAAAGAAGAAAAACGGAAAGTGGAGACTTTGCGTGGACTATCGGCAACTTAACGCGCGCTCGGTATCGTATGCATACCCACTCCCACGAATCCAACACATTTTGGATCGACTGAGAAGCGCTAAATTCATTAGCAGCTTGGACTTGAAGAATGGTTACTGGCAAATCCCGATGGAAGAGAGTAGTAAGGAGTATATTGCGTTCACTGTGCCAGGACGCGGCCTGGTCCAGTGGCGCGTAATGCCGTTCGGGCTACGTTCAGTGCCAGCGACGTTTCAACGAGCACTGGAAAAAGTCATCAGACCAGAATTGGAACCGCACACGTTTGCTTATCTGGACGATATTATTATCCTGAGTGCTACGCTAGGACAACACATGGAAAACCTGAAAGAAGTATTTCGACAATTGAGACTGAGTGTGAGTTTTTCAAAAAGAGTTTGAAATACCTGGGTCATGTGGTGAGCGAAGAAGGGATGCACACCGATCCCGACAAGATTGCGGCCATTAAAGAATTGACGCCGCCAACAAACACACGCGAGTTACGGCGCTTTCTGGGCGTGGCGTCATGGTATCGGCGATTTGTTTCGGATTTTTCGCATATTGCACACCCTCTGACGTCATTACTGAAGAAAGGAAGCCGATGGAAATGGGGCAACGAGCAACAGACGGGCTTTGAAAAATTAAGGTGCGCACTAACGGAAGCACCGGTATTAGCCTGTCCACATTTTTCCCAGCAGTTCACGCTACAAACCGATGCCAGCATCTTTGGACTAGGTGCGGTACTGACACAGGAGTTAGACGGCGCAGAGCGAGTCATAGCCTACGCTAGTCGACGGCTGAACAAGGCAGAGCAAAACTTCTCGGCGACCGAAAAGGAGTGTCTGGCCATTGTGTGGGCTATACGGAAAATGAGGCCGTAACTGGAAGGTTACGCATACACGGTTATCACCGACCACCTATCCTTGAAATGGCTGAATGCGATCGAGAGTCCCTCAGGACGCATTGCAAGATGGGCACTAGAACTCCAGCAACATACATTCGATGTAAAGTACCGCAAGGGTAAGTTGAACGTCGTTGCCGATGCACTATCACGACAACCCCAAGACGTAACATATTAGTGCAGGATAAATAGGCAATGGCCTGCAAGTGGCTGACCGAGAAAATGGCATAGGTGAAGAGGACACCAGAAAAGTTCCCGGGCTACACAGTTGTAAACAACGAACTGTATCGAGACATCACAGTACAGATGGATGATGAAGACACAACACCGTGGAAGCTATGCGTGGCAACGCCACTACGTGAGAGAATACTGAAGGAAGTTCACGACAGTCCAAGCGCAGGACACATGGGCATCCTCAAAACGATAACGAGAGCGACGGCACGTTACTACTGGCCTCCGGCCAGGGACATAAAGAGGTATGTCCGACAGTGTACTACCTGCCAGATTTATAAGCCCATCCAACAAAAATCTGCGGGAAAGATGCTGACCCAGATCGCAGAAGAACCTTGGGCTACAGTATGCGCAGACTTTGTGGGACCATTGCCACGATCAAAGCACGGAAACACAACCGTACTAGTCTTTATCGACAAGTTTTCCAAATGGGTGGAAATTGTGCCTCTACGGAAGGCGACAGCTGAAGGCCTCAACAAAGCGTTTCGAGAACGCGTACTCGCTAGATTTGGAGTCCCGAAAATTGTTATCACTGACAATGGAACACAGTTCACCAGCAGAGAGTTAAAACGGCTACTACGAGATTACGGAGTTAAGCATCAACTCATCGCACCATACACGCCACAAGGAAATCCGACGGAGAGAGCAAACCGCAACATAAAGAGAATGCTTGCACAGTTTACCGGAAAAGAGCAGCGAAATTGAGACGACTTACTACCCGAAATAACACTAGCGCTTAATACCAGTGTTTCCGAAGCCACCGGCTACAGTTCTGCCTTCTTCGTGCAAGGACGCGAGCCGCGAGTACCAAAAGCCCTCTACAACGAACAAACTTTCGGTACAGGCCAAACGACGACGCCACCAGAGGCGAAGGCAACGAAAATGCGAGAGATATTTGAGATGGTAAGGCGAAATCGAGCAAGCGCATCATTACTACTTGCGCAGGAGGAAATGGCGACCAGGGGTAGGTGACCGAGTGCTGGTGAAGGAAGGCGACGAAAAACTTCGCGGCAAAACTTGCACCGAAGTATGCTGGGCCGTACCGAGTGATGAACTTCGTTTCGCCAGTAATCGTCGAATTAGACAAGGTACTCAACGGTAAGAGCTGAACAGCATATCTGAGTGAGCTGAAGCCATTTTACGGCGATGAAGAGGCCGACGCGGCAGAGTCACCACAAATCCTCCCCCGGCATGCACCTGAGCCTAATTCGACGCAAGGCGAAGAATAGGTAAACTTCGGTCATAGACAGAAATGTGATAACTCGGCAATTGCCAAATATGGGAGCGATTGCCATGAAAAGGAGACCCTAAGGGGAGAGAAGAACAAGAAAAAATATAAGACAAAAGAGGGAAGAAGAAGAGGGAGTTTAAAAGAAAGAAGAAGAAGAAGCAGTTTAAAGAAAGAAGAAGGAGCTTTAAGGAAAGAAGAAGAGGAAGGAGTTTAGAAGAAAGAAGGAGACTGAGAAAAAGAAGAAGAACGAGGTTGTAGCACGAGAATACGATAAAAAAGGGAGATAATTCATGCCAATGGAAATAAACAAACAAAAATTTTGAATATCATTAATAAAGCTAAAATATAAACATAACATATATAAACACAAACATAACATAGGCAATATAATTATTAATATATATAAAAAGCATTAATACACAGAATAATATCAGCAAATATAATAATAATAATAAATATAATAATATTAATTAATATCGTAAAACGGATACATCATTTTCCCAGGCTGGCAAAACTATTCCGATATTGACATATCGATCCCTGCAAAAATCCCCTTTTGGGAGAGTGGGCAACATTGGAACACAACAGCTGAATAAAACAATAACAAACTAAAATAATATAAACCAAAGAATAACAAAATGCAAATAGTATAGTATAGTATAGTATAGTAGTATACAGTTTGTCGCGCAAAGGCAACTGTCTCCCAAATGTTTAATATAAAAGGACATCCCAAAGGACCCGCCACTCAAAAAGTGACTGCAGCGATGGATGGATACACGGGCAACTGGAAAAATTTTCAAGGCGATGGGCGTAAAGGACGACACTTTGAAAGTGTGTTTGCGCCGCCTGAATGAGGTGGAAATCAGGCAGCATACTGGCGTTGGTGGAGGAGAAGGCGTTGAAGACAACGCAAGTCAGGCCACCACAGAGATATACGTTCACGAAAGCCCAAACAGCGGTGCGAGTGATGAGGGGCGCTGGAGTCCTGCATCATGGAACCCAAGCGACTACACGACTCGGAGTTTTGTAGCAAGCAGCGAGGCGGGTAGCGGCACGTTTACGCCAGCAGAAGTATGCGACGATAGCAACGACGATGACTACGAGTGGCATCTAGGCGATGACAGCTATGACGAGCCACGCAGGGGCGAAATGGACATCGAACAGGAGGACTGCCAACGCCCAGGTGCGGTTACATAGAGTATGTCCGGCGCATCACAATGACGATGCGAATTTTTAACGATGCGTCACACAACACCGAATCGTGGCGACAACCACTTGCGCAGGCATTGTGCGACGTAACGGCGACGATAGTGGCAGCTGACACCAGAAATTACGATGAAGGAAGCGAAGAGGAGAATGCGCTCACCCTGTTGGTGGAGGAAGACCGCGGGTTGGAGCAGTTGTTGGAGGAGTTGGCCAGCACAAACACAGAGCCAGCAGACCCGATGATGATTCAGGAGATCGAGAGATGGTTGCAGGAAGATGCAGCGCAGCCAGCAGCAACACCAGATGCGCCACAAACCCGCTACCAAGGGAACTGGTAAGGGTCATCCAAGAGCGGCTGCAGCGACAACAAAATAGACGCCAGACCTTCAGGCATGCGGTGGGTACAATGGTGTACCGCGTGCATATCACAGGCGCGCGGATGGTGACGATCACGCGTCCAGAGGGAAGTAAAGGGGGGGTTGTGAAAACCCCAAGTCCATCACTAAGTGCCTCACCAATTTGAATTTAATTTTTATATACATATACATATATACTTATTGTTGAATTTTGATAATTATTATAAGTCAATATACATATTAAATGAATTGTTAATTATATACATACGTGAGATCGTAATACATATGTACATATTTATATTAAAATTTGAAGTACATACAGACGTACTTAGGTAAGAACAAGTAAAAGGAAGTAAAGAAAATATTAGCAACAATGTTGTTAGGATAACTATCTGCCTGCGTGCAGGACAGTATAAATACAGCAGCAAATGTAATGTGAGATCACTTCTGGTAGAGTAGTCGTATTCTCCAGTCGATCGTGCAAACGCAGATTGGAACGGCTAAACAACGATTGTGAAGACTAAGTTGCTTAGTAGGTAGTTAAGGTATATGGTGTGACGTGAAAACACTGCCAAAGCAATACGTTATATTGGTGTGACGTGAAAACGCTGCCAAGTAGTACTTATATGGTGGGACGTGGAAACGCCGCCAAGGAAATACGTTATATTGGTGTGACGTGCAAACGCTGCCAACTAAATAGCGAAATAAAGAAGGGTTACTATAAGAATCATTCGCAAGTTTATATTAACGTTTGGATAAGGAAACCGAACATCCGACGGAGCCACAGCCCAGCTATAGACCGGATAAACCGGGTTCGTTACAGGACCTATAATATAAAAAAAAAAACAATGAGGATTGGATGCAAAACTTAAATAAATTGGTGGAGCTAAGCCTGTACAAGGTATAACACTACATAACTTAAATCAAATTATTATTTGTGGACTCTGGCAAGTCCAAAATATATACATAAGTACATATAGGGGTGATGGTCCGATAAGGGACTAAAAATTATTCGACTACATATTTACGTTGCATGAAAATATACACCATTACGTAAAACCAAAAGAATAAAAAAAAGTTTGATACAAAAATGGGCGAAATTTACTTTGAGGTTATGTCAGAATAATGAAAAACTAGGTGAAACCATATGGGACTTAAGAAATAAAGACGCGAGCATGGTGAAAATAAAATCAATAAAACGAAAACTGAATGTGGTGTATAGTGGTAAGAGTGGCCGCCCTCAGTGATTGACGGAGTGCCGTTCCTTGAGCGCCTGGAAGCTCTCCTTCTGATGCTCCTCGCGTGGAGTCTGTCGCTCTGAAATGTACATGTATATGTAGGTATGCTTTCTTCATGTGATTCAGGTTTCTCTAGGCTCTTAAGCTCTATTCAGAATTGCAGTGGACGACGGAAAGCAGTTGTCGGTTAACCGCTGTAAAAAATAAAACTCACAAAGGCATATGGAATGGTAGCGTTTTTACCGCCGACGCTTTTCGGTTGATTTAAATTTATTTCTGTTTTTACCGCCAAGCGGGGACGGCATAATGTTTGTTGTAATTTATATTATTTCCACAAGCAGCGTTGCGAGAGCTTTCGCTGAAAAATCGTCAATTTACCCCAAAAAAGTCGTCCTTTGATCCAAAAAAAACGTCAAATTTTTGTTTGTTTTACTTTTGTAGCAATAAATAATACAAAAAAAATTACACAAATTACATACAATAATTATGACCACTAGGGCGGAGTGATTTGTTCGGAGCAAAATTTTCGAGAAAAGTGTATGGCAAATTCAAATTCTACGATTAATTGTAAGCCGAAGTGGTGAACAAACTTTATACCAAAAATGACGTTTGACTTTCCCAATTTTCAAAAAAAGGAGTATAATACATGAAGGAAACATAAAATTTTGTAAATGAAAAATTAATTTCATTCAGAAAAATATATAATACACTGATTTTTTGTTTAAAAATTGGCAGGGTCAAACGTCATTTTTGGTATATACTTAGTTTGTTCACCATTTTTGCTTATAATCGAACGTAGAATCACAATATGCCATACACCTTTTGCGAAATTAAATTACTCCGCCCTAATGACCACACAATAAAAAACCAAAGGGAACACACATTGCACATGGGTTACCAAAGGTTGATTTGTAATTTAACCGACAATTTAGATTTACGATTTAAAACACAACTGTTTTTAAATTGTTGAACTCCACTGATGTGAAGTTTTTGAAGATTTTGATCCAGTCTTAAGGTGTAGCAGGAGCACTTATTAACGAGAGATAATCTTGACTGAAGAAATTCCCGCTGCTATTTTTCTTTCAAATGAGTGTCAGCAGTGCAAATTAACGATTTGGTTACGAAACAACAACAAATTTAATATAACTAAAAGCACAGTTGAAGAACAAAACTAGATATGTAAATGCGTGGTTGTATTTTAGATTACGTTTTCATTTAACAAATTTTTCACATACATATGCTCATATATGTATGTATGTATATGTACATAGATATATATATAATTACGTGGATAAACTAAAAAAAAAAACAAGTAAAAAAGTCTAAGTTCGGGCGGAGCCGAATATTAGATACCCGGCGCAAGTATTAAATACAGCTTTTTCACCTTTCCGAAAAATATCGCTAAGTGGAAAACAGGTTTTACGTCTATCTCAAACATCTTCTATAGAACAATCATTTAGATATAACGAGATAAACTAATATAAATATATGTGGGCGGCATCGCGCCCATTTTCCAAAATTCCATAATAATGTTACTTCCTCTCAAGGGATTGTTGTTAGTATCAATTTTGAGTAAATTAGCGTCTTTAAAATTCAAAATATCGAAGTTCCAAGCATTTCTGAAATTTTCCGTTATATGAAAGGTAGGCGTAATTTTAGTCAGATTTCAATAATTTTGAACGTTTTGCTTTTATATGGAAAGCACAGTAACCACACCGAGTTTGGGGCCACGCCCATTTTACAAATTTTTATCATAAACGTATTTTCTGCTAAAGAATTATTGCAATTATCAATTTTGAATAAATTAGCGTCAGTATTTACGGTATTATCGAAGATTTCGTATTTCTCTAAATTACCGTGGTATGGGATATGGGCCCGATTAAAAAAATTTTCAGCCGTTTGGTATGATGTTCCACGGCCAACAACTGTGCCAAGTTTCAGAAAAATTTGTTGAGCGGTTACCAAGATATATGTACACATGTAATCATAAGTGGCCGTGGCTACGCCCATTTTCCAAATATTTATAATATTCTTATTTTTCGTCTAAAAATCATCCTTATTATCAATTTTGAGTGAATATGCTTCAGTAGTTAAAATTTACAATATTCTTATTTTTCGTCTAAAAATCATCGTAAATATCAATTTTGAGTGGATATGCTTCAGTAGTTACTAAAATATCACAGTTTTCGTATTTGAAAACTACCGTTATATGGGAGGTAGGCGTGGTTATTGTCCGATTTTTCCCATTTTCAATACCGTCCGTCCTACGCTGAAAAGAAGTACACGTACCAAGTTTCGTTACGATATCTCCATTTATACTACAGTTATCGTGTGCACAGGCGGACGGACGGACAGACAGTCGCCGCTTAATCGATTTATTTTTTCATTCTGATCATAGATTTGTCTATATCTATCTCGATTCGTGTTGCCTGTTACAAACAACCGTTATGTGATAAAAGTTATAATACATCAGTGGTGTTATATACTTGGTATACGTGCATATGTACCAGGCGCTTTGGTGGCAAAACGGCTCAACTCCGAAATTCACGCTTTTGAGTCCTCTTGGTACTCCTGCTATGTAGCGTGCAATATTATTGC
>NW_023459781.1:19139-24465 GCF_013731165.1 Rhagoletis pomonella | reverse complement strand
ATGTACATACATACATGGGGCGTTCCATCCCAAAACGGACGGGGTTCACACTTCATGTGTTTGATTTTTTTCAAATTTTTAGGGTTGATGCCTAAACATAATTAATAAATAAATATGAAATTTGAGCTTAATTGATCTTGAGAACGGGGCGAGGAAAAAATTTGAAAAGAATCACACATACACACACACCAAAATTTTCTATGAAAAGATATATTAAAAAATTTTTTCTTGCAAAATGTTTCACTAACACTAAAAAAAATAGTTTTTTAAAATATGCCATCTCAAAAAAAAAAAAAAAAAAAATCACAATGGTAGCTATGAGTATTGCGAAATATTTGGGTGTAGTGTTATGGGGTGCACTCTACAATAATTTGAGTTATTAATTTTTTTTACACCGAAGTTGAGTAAAATGAGTACATTACAAATTTAAATTTTTTTTAGAATGTTTTCGAGTACGCAGTCTTGTAGACCATTAAGTTTTAGTATAATAAAGTGCAAGTTTTAAGCTACTGCAAAATCGCGGTGATTTATACTATTTTTTATGCTGAGGGCTTTTTGCATTTTTTTCTTATGGAAGAAAATGCGCAAACCCATTTTCAAAGAAAAAAAAATATTAGCACCAGTTACACTTAATCGCAATCGCTTAAAACTTACACTAATTATACTTAATGGGCTACAAGACTGCATACTCAAAAAAATTCTAGATGAAATTAAAAAAATTTGTATAGTTTTAATGTACTCATTTTACTCAACTTCGGTGTAAAAAAAATTCATAACTTAAGTTATTGTAGAGTGCACCCCATAATACTATACTTAAATATTGCGCTATGCTCAGAACTACAATTGTGATCTTTTTCAAATTTTTCTAAAATGGCATATTTTCAATAAATATTTTTTTATAGAACAAATTGAATTATTGAATTATTTTAATGTCTATTGCAAAATTTTACACGGACAAGACTAAAAAGTAGAAAATAAATAAAATAAAATAAACTTTTTAATATGCCACGTTTATATATGGATTAAAAAGTAGAAAACAATATTTCTCAGTCCCATAGAATTTGTTTTGATTTTCAAATTTTAGCAAAAGTCATTATAAACAATTTATGAGATTGAAAATGAAAAAATAAAAAGTTATCAAAACAAATTCTATGGGATTGAGATATATTATTTCCTAATTTTTAGTCCATTTATAAAAGTGCGGTATTTTAAATTTTGTATTTCATTTTATTTATTTTTCACTTGAGTCTGGTTGACTTTTTGTTTAGTTGTCACGCAACTTCTATAAATATTTATTTAAAAAGGTGACACATTCCCTTACATACATACATGCATATATTAGGCCTAGGTGTCCTTAGCTGTCTCATTTGCATGTTGAACATTTCTCAAACTTTCACTCAGATCTACGCATACAAACACAATTCAAATCTACACCTATATATAAATTGTATTAATCTAAAAGCATATGGCGCAAATCGACGAAAACAAAACCAAGGGGAACATTTTTACTCTCAGGTTTCGCAGATTTTTATTATATCTGGGTCATACATATTCTGGGAGGGCGTAACACCTCGCGTCCCAATAAAAAAAAACACATGCCTCGGATGATAACCCCTTCTTTTGATGACGATCATGGCAAACATATGAAGGACTATGATTTGAGGTCATGCACCTGGCATATCCGAACCCTTAATCAGGACGGTGCCTCGGCCCGGCTGGTTGATGTCTTGGGGAAAATAAAGGCTGATGTCCCCGCCATCCATGAAATGCGATGGACGGGGCGAGGAAGGTAAGTGTGGAGCCTTGCGACGTCTACTACAGTTTTCACGTAAAGGAGCGCAAGTCGGTGTTGGATTTGTGGTGGGAGAGAGACCGGCGTTCACTCTAGTGGTCTAGTCTAGCCACAATCCGCATCAAAGCGAGATTCTTCAACATCTCGCTTATATGTGCCAATGCCCCGATGGAAGGGAAGGACGAGGCGTCCAAGGAGCTCTTAGCTTAGAGCGTACATATTAGTGCTGCCCCCGACACGTATAAAAATCGTGCTTAGCGATTTAAATGCCATGCTGCCCAAAACTTGGCATTATGTAGAACTGGGTTCTAGTAAAAAAAGATCCATCAAGCTACATGGGTGTCTCCAGATCGAAAACCGGGTAACCAAATCGAGCATGTTGTGATAGACGGAAGGCATGCTTCCAGTGTTTTAGATGTATATACGTACACTCCGAGGGCCAAACATCGACTCGCACCACTATATTTATGCAGTCAATATACGACCCCACCCCGGTGCAGCAAAAAAAGGGCCCCCAATAATGCAAGGAAAGTTCAACGTCGAAAAGCTGCAAGCAAAACAGGCGGCCAATGGATTTGCCCCTCGACTCTCACACCTGCTGGGAGAGAGCACTCTTGAACAAACCGACATACGCGAACGGTGGAACCATAGTTCCCGTTCATTACTAGTATGATGAGGAGTGTCAAGAAGCTGCAGAGAAAAATGCTTGAAATGCTGGCCGACAGAAAAAAAGTCGTGAGCACTAGGTACTCATAAAATTTTATGTGCAAACATATGCGTACGGCAAAGCATTAAAGTACATTTACATATAAATATAATCTGAATCAAAGCTCGTTAGCTATTAAATTGGTTGTGCTTGTTATTCTCACAACTCGAGGAAAAGTTAAGCTTCTTCTCTATGCCATCCTGGTCACTTTTTTCTGCTACACATACTATGCTATTTAAATATATGTTAACTTAATATTTTATTAAAAATACCTTTACAAACCTCTTTTCCTTGCTAGCGTCGATTTTTGTTTACTTTTACATTTGACATTCCTCCTCTTCTTCACAAGTATAAACGATAAAACTAGGTTGGACACCAAAAACTTATCGGTTTAATCTGAGATTATTTTATAATTATAATTTTGTATGGCTAATCTCTCTTTCTTAGGGAGTTAAGCTCAAAAATGAGGATAATCTTTTTATATTTAAACGTATTATTAGGCGATTCACCTAAATGCATACACATGTAGGTCAGATTAGAAATTAAACATTAATTTCACTTAATTTTATTCATCTTGCTGATTGATTTTTTTTATTCATTTTCATTTTTAATTCTTTTAATACATGAAGTTATCGGTGTGATTGATAAAATATGATACTTTTATATACTTGTGACTCAAGGGCGTTAAAATATCTTGAAAACACCGCAACAATTACTGTTTTTGAGCTTGTAGTTTGAGCATTTCTATTTGTATATATTCCTAAATTTAGTTATTCTTTTAGAAATGTAAGCTGTTGTTCTGCTTCATCTGTCGCTAGGTTTACATTAAAGTCATGAATACATACATATGTATTTTGTTTGCAAAATGGGAAACTAAATTCATTTCTTCGGCTCTTTCTATTACTGTCATCTTCTCTTTGTGCAATCTTGTATTAGCTCTGATCCAGTACTCAATGAGCTTACAGGTTTTTACACGAACTTGCAGGAAGTTACGGGAAAAATGATCGCGTACTCCAAAACCTGTAATGAGAGCGATTTTTGGAGAGTTGTGTAGAAAATGAAGTTGCAAGATTTTACTCGATGCTTTTTTTGTTCCCGTACTTTTGCTGTTACTTACTTTTTACTCTCACTTCATAGAGTAATTTTGCTGTTTGACGTATTAACAGGATTTTACACGAAAAGTATTGGATCAGAGCTATTATATTATCCATACATATGTATATACATATTAGAGTGGAGCGAAAAAACACTTTTTCCGAATTTAAAAACGTAATAGCGCGGAAAACTTGCTGTAATTAAAGACAAATAAAACACAGAAAAAAATTTTGGAATTCATGAATATCTTCCATTCGCGCAATGCGGTCAAAGTTTTAAATTTAAGAAAAATTAAGAGAATATTGTTTGGTAACGAAATTTTGTATGCCTTTTTTTCATAATGTAAATGCAGCACTTTGCCCGTTTCATAGAGACTATGCACTTTGAGTTCCACCCCCGCCCTACCCAACCATCCAACCATATTCTACCGGGGTAGGCACTCGAAGTGTTACCCATTAAATATGCTATAATTTTGTGAATTTTTTGTTTTGTTTTTAACATCAGGTTATCATAAAAACATGTTAAATTTTAAGAAAAGTGTATTACTGTTCGATGTATCCACCTTTAGCGCGATTAATAGCATCGTGTCTGTCCGGGAATGCTTCACATTCTACACGAATGTGGTCTAGTGGTCCTTCAGACTACATTCGTGCAGCATCTGGAGCATTCCCGGACATACTCGAAGATATCATTCGCGCTAAAGGTGGCTATATCGAACAGTAATATACTTTTGTTTTTAAAATTGACATGTTTTTATGATAACCTGATGTTAAAAACAAAACAAAAAATTTACAAAATTATAGCATTTTTAATGGGTAAACTTCGAGTGCCTTCCCTGTATAAAAGTACATATTTACTGTGTAAATGCAAAGTCTGATTTTGTATCAAACTTGGGCATGTTTTCCCTTGATTTTAGAGTGGATCTGATCAATCCATCTCTATTTTCAAATCCCACCACTTTTTCTGCTGACACTGTTACCAGTTTTACACAACGTTCCACAGCTTGCGTGTGACAGGGAAAATTTCGAAAGTCCCACTGTGGAATCTCTTGTGATTCAATTAGTCGGAAAATTTCCTCGTTTGAAACGTTCCTTAAGAGTGGTGGTGAAAGGAGTATTTGATTACTCCAATGAATTAAATCACTGTATTCAGAGGCGCCAAAGTTTAACTTCGGAATAATAAATTTGCGTATTCCAGACTCCTTTTTATCATGTGCTTTGCTAGTCCGAGCCTCTAAAATGCGCCTGAATGCAATTTCTCTAGTTTGCTTTCTTTTATCCAGACACATGGACAACAGCAGGTTCTCCGGATGTGCGAAATAAGCATTATTTTGTATTACAGGATGGACAACCTCTTGCAACGTTTGTGTTAAGCTTTTTGATGCCTGTATCATCAAGAAGAGATTTTTAGGTCCATCTAATATTGAGCTATGTTTTTTTATAGAAAACCATACTTGAACATAACATGTAAGAGTAAATTAAACTATTTGAATTAAAGCAGTAGACGGTTTTGGTGTTGATATATACAATCTGAGTATGGTATTTGCTGTTGTTAGCCAACGGGAGTGAGAGATTAAACCTGCATATGCCTTAGCAAGATCAAGAGGACATTCCCCTATTTGAATAGCTTGAGAGATGCGCAAAAGATACTTTTGATCTTTGCTGAGATCATTAGTGTCTACATTCGGCAGAAAGCCATCAATGATTTTAAATTTGACTACGGGTAATGTATTA